>NC_087211.1:917530-927530 GCF_015104395.2 Macrobrachium nipponense | reverse complement strand
CATAGTTAATGAGGTAGGCGACAAGGGAATTATTCACTGTGAAGAAATTAAGAATGCACAACATATCCATATGTATTTAGCTTAGTTAAATAGATAGTATTTAAAAGAGGGCGACAAAGGAGTGAGGAAATATAAAGAAATGAAGTATTTACATCATAATCATAAATATTAAGCTTAATTCATGTTTCTTTTTTAAAGTTTGTACTAAAGGAGCGAGAATGACCTCGGCCGGATAATTCGGACGAGAAAAATGGACCCATGAATTAGAATCGGAGACAAATTGACTCCAGAAACGTCGCCGGGAATGAAATACAGAAATGTTCTGCGAAATTAAATGGTTCTTTTTACGTCGGTTTACGTTGCTCTCGTTTGTTAACGAAGATAATAGTGGCCTTAGAACAGGATTATATATCAGGAGTTTATGTGTGTGTGTGTACTCACGACAGACACATGTAAGGATTATATTCATGATCATTATTTATGAGCGCACTTACTTAATGCATATACAAATATTTACACGCATGCATATATATATATATATATATATATATACATATATATATATATATATATATATATATATATATATATACCTATATAAATATAAATATATATATATATATATATATATATATATATATATATATATATATATATATATATATATGAATAAACTTGATCACGAAGTGTATATATATATATATATCTATATATATATATATATATATATATATATATATATATTATATATATATATATATATATATATATATATATGAATAACTTGATCACGAAGTATATATTTATATAATATATATATATATATATATATATATATATATATATATATATCATATATATATATATATATATATATACATAGATATAGATATGTGTGTGTGAGAGTGAGCGTATGTATATATAAAGAGGGCGTTTCCTAACTCAACTCACATCGATCCTTTGGGAATGGAATCTCCTGCCACTTACACTTAACAAACAACCTTTCGTGTGTGTGTACGTATGTGTCTATTCACCCACACTTCTCGCACGTGTCTACACCTGACCCCAGAGGAAAGGACAGAGCGAAAAAGAGCCGCTAAAGAGAAGCTACTTCGAATGAAAACGGCGTCACTTTCCGACGTGAGTGAGTGAGTGAGGAGGGAGGGAGGGAGGGATTCGGTGAGTAGTGAGTGAGGGAGGGAGGAGGGAGGGAGGGAGTGAGTAAGTGAGTGAGGGATGGGAGGGAGGGAGGGAGGGAAGTCGTTCACTACATCTGAAGTATCCGCTTACGCTCGACACAGGAAGCCGATTTTAACGGCCGCTGTTATTCATTCCGGCCACCGACTCCGGTATCGGTCAGATAAACTTCAGGATCGGAGGCCCGGTTGAGCGTTTCAGGTGACCTTTTTTTTGTTTTGTTTTTTTCCTTTGTTCGAGTTTATTTTACAATAATACGGATTTGACCTTTAGCTGATGTTTATTAGTGTAAAGCCGCATCTTAGTGTCCTTTTTTATGTTTTATTTTAATATTTGTGTTTTTTTTCGAATCGTTCGTATTGTCCCCTTAAATAACTGATACGGATTTTGGCTTTGAGATAATGTTTATTCATATGACACCTCACCTGTGCTTCCATTTTTGATGACGTGAGGCGTTATTGGATATTTCTCTCATGTTGAATGTTAATTTTAAAGTATAGCTTTATTTAGGTTAGGAACTGTGTGGAATTACTGTTCGCTATGGGATGTCTTCAAAACATTCAAGTGCAGCCTGTCATACTACTACTACTACTACTCAGAAAATGAACCCTACTCATATGTAACAATCCCATAGGAGCCATTGACTTGAAATTCAATTTTCCAAAAAATATTATGGCGTTCATCCGAAATAATGAGTTTGTCTTTTTTTCCGTGGACGATATTGCTCATTGACAACCCAAGACATTAGATAAAACAATCTCATTAATTTTTTAATGATTATAGTTTATTTTATCGAAAATGTAAGGCGTGCGTATGCAGTGAAAAATAGTGTTCACAACGTAGCAGAGAGCCACGGCATTTAAATTAGTGATAGGAAACCAGCTCATTAATGAGTTTGATAGTTTTATTTTTTTTATCGAAAATGCTTACACACATTCGAGAATAGCTTTTACACCTGAGGAGAGAAAAACGACATTTAAATCAATGATTAAAACACATTCCCTCGCATAATTAATCCGCTTTGCACCTGACTGACGGCCATTAATGGAAATCAGGCTTTGAGTATCAACCGGAACTCGGGGCGACAAAGGGATGCTTAGCATATCTCCGTCGGCCACTCTCTGCTTGCTCGATGCCAGAAGATTATCCCGTCAATTGAAGAGAACGTTTATTTTGTGCACAAAAAATAAAATCAACAGATTATCTCTCTAAATTTACAAATTTAACCATTCATTTATGTAGAGAAAATCCAGATGACCATTTGAAAATAGTTCTTATTAAAGTATGTCTTGATCCTACAGAATCTCTTCCCCCAGCGTATTTGTTATATATGGAGCTGTACATCAGGGATTTAAATCCTCGTCCATATGTATTTTTTTCCATAAAGTGAGAGAGAGAGAGAGAGAGAGAGAGAGAGAGAGAGAGAGAGAGAGAGAGAGAGAGAGAGAGAGAGAGAGATTCCGCTCCAAATGGCCCAAGAAAAATGAGGTAGATTTCACGCAATATGAAACCCTCGGTTATAGTAGGATTTCCAAGAATTCCCAAGAAATAAAGAAGTAAAGAAAAAATTCTTCCTTCAAAATAAGGTGGAATTTCCATCTCCACTGGACTTGCAGTCGTCTCTCTTACCCTCCGTCTATTAAGTTACTCGAATTGACATTTTTTACGTTTCCTTTAGTATTGCTTAGCGAGGCTGTGGGGAATCCGTTACTCGACCGAAGCTTTTCTCTCACACAAGATTTATTTTGTGTAAAATTAGGTAAACATCTAAAATTTAAAGAATCTTTACGGTTGAAATATTATTACATATAATACAACCACGAACACACATATTATTATTATTGTTATGAATAATTATCACAAAAGACTACGTGCTGTCAAACGCTCGAATTGGCCAACATGGTAGACGGGGTTTCATATCGATTCTAATTACGAAAGCACCCAGATCGAGGGTGATTTGTAAGGTCAGAATCGATATGAACTTATAGCGTCTCTGTTGCTGATTGGATAGCGTCACTGACTGTCCTGATTTCGTCCCGTCCACCTGGACGGTGGTTCGATCCCATGGGGGGACGAAAAAATTATTATCAACTTAAAAAAAAATTCCCCTTCGGTACATATATGAAAAATATATCATTTGGGAGGTAAAGTGAATTTAGATATTAAAGGACATTTGTAGCTTGAATTGATATATGGAAATCAGGTTCGGGGGGGATGTGATAATTAATTCTATATATATAATAATAATATATTCTATATATATTATTTAATATATTTTATATATATATATATATATATATTTATATATAAATACATAGTAACATACATGATAGTATTCCATACTACATATTATACATATATATTATAATATATATATAATATTTATATTATATTTATATATATATTAATATAATTATCATATATATATATATATATATATATATATATATCTATATATATATATATATTATATATACATACATAGCTAAGTACAAAACTTATAAAGTCTCATGAGACAAGACAACGAAAGCTACATGATCCTCTTCGGTTTCACCATCTCACTCATCTTCGAGAGGATTGGTTCAGAATGGCAGAAATTAGGTTACTTGCCAAGAACAGAACAGAATGTAATGGAGCCCCAAACTGTATTACCAGCATCGTAGCTGGAAGAGAAAGTGGTCTTGTCTTCTAGTGGGCGTGTCGCTTGAGCTTGTATCGGGGTGACATCCGACCTCACTTTGGGCAGTCAGTCTCTTAATGGATAGTTATGCTCGCTTAGTGTTCTGTTGTCATTTATAACGAACACATTATTCTCCTTCAGATCTGACCATTTCCTTATATCTTAATAGTTTACAGACTTTTGTATTTATTTATTTATTTATTTGTTGATAAATTATTTCATCTTTCTGTATTTCCTATTACCTTCTGTTATTTCTTTTTAATGAACACCATAGTCTTTAGAGGCTTGAATTTCGGGTCAGTGGCCCCTTTGGTGGGCTTGTTCCATATGAAGAGGTTCATCGTCTGCACAACAATAATAATAATTTCTTTCAAAGTGAGCAGATTAACTTTATACAACTCTATACCTTGGTTTTCACATTCAAACACAATTTTAGAAAAACTAGACTCACATATATCGCTTTCATATACGTTATTATCACATACATACTTTTTTTGCATTTGTTATCTAATTCGAGAATTGTGTTATCTGATAAAAAGGAAAGTTGCATAGTTGTCATTTGTGAATGCTATGCATTTTTTTAATTGTTCTCTTATCCAGTGATTTCCTAGTTTCGTCAACATAGATTCTGTCAAACAATTGACATAATATTTGATATGAACATCCTTTGATTTTGTCAGATCAGTTTTTATATCCTATTTACATAAAATTTCTTTTATGAAATTGTGGAATATCTTGAACTTTGTTACCGCGAGGCTGTTTGAAGAGATTTTTATTGCATATGGTTTCCGCTTTATTATCATAAAAAGTCATTTTTCCTGTTCACAGGACATTTCAGTTTCTTGTCTAGTTCAAACCGCACCTAAATTATAAAAATATGTATTTATATATATTCTCATTAAACTTTTATGCAAATACACAATGGTCCTTAAAACAATGAAATATAGTCAAGTCAAAGATTGAATTCCCGTCTAATGAGGGAAAATGAATTCCCGGGAGATAAATGGGACAGGATCTTTGTTGACACAATTCATGTCACTTCGAGATTAATTCCGCTACTTGGGAAATGCAGAAGCCGTCATTTCGAACTCCTGGATAAGGCGAGAATGATAAATCGAAATAATAAATTGAATATTGGAGCTGACTTTGAGATGAGGTCATTCAGGAGTGCGTCGGAGATGGTTGGGCATTAGTTCGTCTGTCTGTTTCTTTAATATGGATGGGGAATCACACATATTTCAGTTCACTTTGGTAAATAGATTGAGAGAGAGAGAGAGAGAGAGAGAGAGAGAGAGAGAGAGAGAGATAAAAATTTTTTTTTTTTAAATACACCAGCATATTTAAACTTTCTTCTCCTTTTGGTATATCAATGCAGACTTTTCTTAGACAAATATTCATCTTCTGGATGATAGTAACAACAATAATAATAATAAGGAAAAACTCTCTATCGCGAGAGTATATATAATGTTCTAAAGGGTCCACAATAATAAAAAGTGTTAAGAGTCCGTGTATAATTTTTAAAACTTTACAAAAAGCTTTTGTACCCTTCTCCGGGTTCATCTTCAGTCCAAATGAACAATTAGTTACAACATGTACAGAGGTGAATTTAAAAACAAGAGTCGTTGAAGATCGTTGACACCGGTCGTTAACGAGCTAACGACCGTGTCAAAACGATCTTCAACGACTCTTGTTTTTTAAATTCCCCACCTCTGTACATGTTGTAACTAATTGTTCATTTGGACTGAAGATGAACCCAGGGAAGGGTTCGAAAGCTTTTTGTAAAGTTTTAAAAATTATACACGGACTCTTAACACTTTTTATTATTGTGGACCCTTTAGAACAAAATAATAATAATAATAATAATAATAATAATAATAATAATAATAATAATAATAATAATAATAAAATAATAATCTAGCAAAAAAAAAAAAAAAAAATATTAATAATAATAATGATAATTTGGTATAAAGGGTCCAAAATAATATAAGTGTTAAAAGTTCTCTGGCTTCATCTTCAGTCTAAATGATAAAAATAATACTGACACCGCATATTTCATCCCAGCCTCCGATATATAAAACCCTCCAATCGCGACCAATTATTTATACTCATTAATGGACTTGGAAATTCCAATAGAAAAAGATGGAGTTATCGGACGTGCCATTGGCAGTCCAAAACTGCGTCCCTCTCCACCGACATAATTTCCGGATTTTCTTCATCTCTCGTCAGTCATTCAAATAAAAATTGGCCGCTCCACTAAACAACATTTTCTGAATCTTTCTATTTGCTTATGTAAACCATTCGCTTTTCAAACAAAAATAATTGTAAAAAGTAAGATAAATTCATAATGAGATGTTATTTTAGAGACGGAAAAAAATAATATGAACAATAACCATCTAAAGCAGCCATTATGAAAGATTTACAGTTGGGAAGTTTTTCTTCCGTGTAGCTTAATCGATTCCATTGTATTGTTGTTTACAAACAGTGGTCCTTTTATCGGAGATAAATCTTAATTTCAACCGCTGCTCTGTCCAATCAAAAAACAAAAACAAAAATCCAAATGAAAAAATAAGGAAACTTAAATTACTCTGTGCCGTTCCCAAAGCCACTTACTATCAAGGTAAATGAATACATTGGTAATGTGTTGGTAAATATATGAGTAAATACATTGGTAAATTTGGTAACACTATTAAATACGTTGGTAAATTTGCTAAAACTAGTAAATACATTGGTAAAATTGGTCAAACGGGTAAATATGTTAGTAAATTTGGTAAATACATTGGTAAAATTTTTAAAAACTAGTAAATATATTGGTAAATTTGGGATAATTGGTAAATACATTGGTAAAATACAATGGTAAAATTGGTCAAACGGGTAAATATTTTTGAAAATTTAGTACAACTGGCGAATATATTGGTAAACTGAGTAAAACTGAGTAAAATTGGTAAATACCTCTTTCTATAGTATATCATGTTTCAATACACTTTTGATCTAACTCATTTGCCATAAGTGGCAGCCGTTGATAAATAACGCTCTTTCTTTAATTCCTCATCCAGTGGTCCACGACAGACTTCTCAGTCTCACTGGCCACCTTACCACACTTACATTTAGGCATTCAGTCAGGCCTGGGCTGGGAAAAGGCCAACCAAAGTCACCCAACTTTCTTAATCTCTTGGCATCGCTATTTTATTTTAATTTTTTTTTATTTTATTTATTTATTTATTTTTTTTTTGGGGGGGGGGGGAGGGGGGGGGGGGCGGGTGGATATGGCAGGCAGTCCATTTCAGCAGTTGAATTCTCTTTTACCTGCGTTTCGGCATTACGGCAATAGCCTGGAAAAACAAGTTCAAATGGAAACTGTCCGTGGAGAGAGAGAGAGAGAGAGAGAGTTTGTGTTTGTAAGAGAGAGAGAGAGTGAGTTTGTGTGTTTGTGTGTGTGTGTGTGTGTGAGAGAGAGAGAGAGAGAGAGAGAGAGAGAGAGAAATTCAAATACAACATAAAAAAGGCATTTTTTTCCATTGCTACTTATAGACGTATAATCATGAAGAAATGAAACTCACTCAGTTTTCTGTGTACCTTTTCATCATTCATTGTTCATCATTGTCTCTTCCCATTCCCCAAAATAAGAGACAAAGTTTAATTGACTTTGTGACACTTCCGGGAAAAGTCTCCCTCCTGACGGACCTTTTCAAGTTTCTCTCTGGCAAACTTATTTCAACTCTGGATATTCTCAAGCATCTGTCAACTGACATTTACTCCAGCTGGTTTTAGGATATTAAGAGAAATGTGGTGTCGTGAATGAGCGTCACACACACACACACACACACACACACACACACACACACACAGTACAGATGGCGCTGTAATGGCGAGTACTCCTCTAGTGCGTGAACTAGATATACGTATTATTAGGGGAATAATTGTTGTTCTTGTGACAGGTACAAACCATGTTGATCGTAAAGTGTTAGTGCATGGTGTGAAACTTCGTCTTTATTGAATAATGCACAGAAATGGACAGATTAGAACTCATTTAAGGCCCCAAACCACTAAAGCCTCCCTGGCGCAAGTTTTGTTGTTCTGCGCATGCACAGTGAAGGCGACAGCAGACGAATTCTGGACGCCATAACAACAATCTTGTGAGTTTGCTCAATATCTCTTAATTGAAAATAACTTAGAACAGTTTTGCAGCTTGTAGTAAGGATTAAATATAGGGCAATGACATTTCCAAGTCTTGGGTGCATCATCAGGTGGCAAGGTCTGGTTTTCTAATGAGCCACAAAGTAAGAGGCCTATAATTCCCATTTTGTGATGTTTTCTAATGATTCACGAAGTGATAGTTTCCATTGCACTCAGGTGCGCAAGGTTTGGGTTTCTAAAGATTCGCGAAGTGATAGGCCTATTGTCTCTATTGCACTCAGTTACTCAAGGTCTGGTATTCTTTTGATACACGAAATGATAGGCCTATTGTCTCCGTTGCAATTAGTTACGTAAGGTCTAGTTTTTATGATTCACGAAATGATATGCCTATTGACCCCATTACTCTCAGTTACGTAATATCTGGTTTTAATAACTCACGCAGAGATAGAGACCTATAGTCCCCATCTTATGATTCACGAAGTGCTAGGCCAATTGTCTCCTTCGGAAGAGATTGTTCAAAGGGACATTGACTCCTCCAGTGACAGTAAAACCGGGAATCAGAGAAAGATTCTGAAGATTCTCGCCGATTCCAATATGGCTGCATCATCCACTACCCTACGTTCCCTGTAATGAGGCAATACGTTTCCCGGTCTCGCTCTCTCAGCAGATTCACTCTGGCGCTGGTTGCGTTATTGTCCTCCATTTTCCATTCCTTTTCTTTTTTATGACAAAACTCATGCTCAGGAACACTTCATAACAATAACCGGGACGCCATTGTCTGCATCCATTGGAGAGACAGACAAATGGAAATGGCTTCGCAGTTTCAGTGTTGGGACATTTTTGAGTCTCTCTTCGTCAACAAACATTGCTTTTTTTTCATCAATTGTTCTTTGCTTCTTTGATTGAATCAACATTTTTCTTGTGTGCCTTCGTTTATTGGTGTCGTTATCTTCTCTCTCTCTCTCTCTCTCTCTCTCTCTCTCTCTCTCTCTCAGCGTTAGAATGTTAGAACAATTTAATGGTACTAACCCGGTATAGGGGTTGGCTAGCAGTGCCGTCAGTGCACCTTTTGCGGAACACTGCAGGCATTATTCAAGATTCTTTGCAGCGTCCATTCGGCCCATAGCTGCAACCCCTTGCATTCCTTTTACTGTACCTCCTTTCATATTCGCTGTCTTCCATCTGACTTTCCCGCCCCCTCCTATGAGGCTTCCCTTGTGTGGCATACACATTTGAATAAACCTTTTCCCTCTCAGTTTCCCTTTCAGCGCAGAATGGCTTCCTTTATCCCAGCGCTTGGCATTTGTCCTAAATTTTATATTCCCATTCCAATATTCCAAAAACCCATTAAGTCGTTTTGGTGTCCTTTTTAGCCCTGGGGACATCATATGAGAAGAAGCAGTATATAAGGGACATGGAGCTTTGGCGGTACCCGGGCCGGGGGGGAAAGGCGGGTGGTGGGGTGGGGTTGGGGGGCGGTGTTGGGTTGGAGGGGGTGGGGGGGGGGGGGGGGGGGGGGGGGGGGGGGGGGGGGGGGGGGGGGGGGTGGGGGGGGGGGGGGGGGGCGGAAAGCATTTGCATATAAAGACAGAAAAACGTGATCCCAATCCTTGTATTAACCGTTTCTTAGATATAGATACAAGTAAATTATAAAAATGACTAAAATAGCTGAGACATCAGAATTATGAAAAAAAGGGAAAAAGGAAAAGGGAACGAAAAGAGAAAATAGGAATGGTGGCGAATCGTAAAGGCTGTGGATGACAGGTCTCGTTAAATATCCAGGATTTATTTATAGGACTCATTATTTGGAGGAAAAAATTAAATATTCAAATGGGTGATCCAACAAAAATTGAAATTTTAGATCTTGGCTGAGCAGAATACAACTCCCGCGATTGTGAGAGCATCCTGAAGAAGCGCCGAATGTACTATATAAAAAATAAAAAATACATTTGACAATAACGTGAAAAACACTAATAAAATATTAATGTG
>NC_087211.1:885506-917030 GCF_015104395.2 Macrobrachium nipponense | reverse complement strand
ATTCAATACTAAAAGATTGAGTATTCACATCATATAAATAAATATTCAGCTTAATGAATAATTGTTTTCAAAGTGGGGGACACGTACTCACATCATATTCATAAATATTCAGCTTAATGAGTAAGAGTTTTCACGTGGGTGAGGAGGGAGTCATTCACTATGAATAAATTACGTCTTCACATCATATTCACAAGTATAGAACATAGTTAATGAGGTAGGCGACAAGGGAATTATTCACTGTGAAGAAATTAAGAATGCACAACATATCCATATGTATTTAGCTTAGTTAAATAGATAGTATTTAAAAGAGGGCGACAAAGGAGTGAGGAAATATAAAGAAATGAAGTATTTACATCATAATCATAAATATTAAGCTTAATTCATGGTTCTTTTTTAAAGTTTGTGACAAAGGAGCGAGAATGACCTCGGCCGGATAATTCGGACGAGAAAAATGGACCCTTGACTTAGAATCGGAGACAAATTGACTCCAGAAACGTCGCCGCGAATGAAATACAGAAATGTTCTGCGAAATTAAATGGTTTCTTTTACGTCGGTTTACGTTGCTCTCGGGATCCCCCGTTTGTTAACGAAGATAATAGTGGCCTCAGAACAGGATTATATATCAGGAGTTTCTGTGTGTGTGTGTACTCACGACAGACACATGTAAGGATTATATTCATATTCATGGTCATTATTTATGAGCGCACTTACTTAATGCATATACAAATATATACACGCATGCATATATATATATATATATATATATATATATATATATATATAAATAGATATGTGTGTGTGAGAGAGCGTATATATAAAAGAGGGCGTTTCCTAACTCAACCCACATCGATCCTTTGGGAATGGAATCTCCTGCCACTTACACTTAACAAACAACCTTTCGTGTGTGTGTACGTATGTGTCTATTCACCCACACTTCTCGCACGTGTCTACACCTGACCCCAGAGGAAAGGACAGAGCGAAAAAGAGCCGCTAAAGAGAAGCTACTTCGAATGAAACGGCGCCACTTTCCGACGTGAGTGAGTGAGTGAGGGAGGGAGGGAGGGAAGTCGTTCACTACATCTGAAGTATCCGCTTATTGCTCGACACAGGAAGCCGATTTTAACGGCCGCTGTTATTCATTCCGGCCACCGACTCCGGTATCGGTCAGATAAACTTCAGGATCGGAGGCCCGGTTGAGCCTTTCAGGTGACCTTGTTTTTTGTTGTTTTTTTTTCCTTTGTTGACGTTTAGTTTTACAATAATACGGATTTGAACTTTAGCTGATGTTTATTAGTGTAAAGCCGCATCTTAGTGTCCTTTTTTATGTTTTATTTTAATATTTGAGTTTTTTTTTCGAATCGTTCGTATTGTCCCCATAAATAACTGATACGGATTTTGGCTTTGAGATAATGTTTATTCATATGACACCTCACCTGTGCTTCCATTTTTGATGACGTGATGCGTTAATGGATATTTCTCTCATGTTGAATGTTAATTTTAAAGTATAGCTTTATTTAGGTTAGGAATTGTGTGGAATTACTGTTCGCTATGGGATGTCTTCAAAACATTCAAGTGCAGCCTGTATTACTACTACTACTACTACTACTACTACTACTACTACTACTACTACTACTACTACTACTACTCAGAAAATGAACCCTACTCATATGTAACAATCCCATAGGAGCCATTGACTTGAAATTCAATTTTCCAAAAAATATTATGGCGTTCATCCGAAATAATGAGTTTGTCTTTTTTTCCGTGGACGATATTGCTCATTGACAACCCAAGACATTAGATAAAACAATCTCATTAATTTTTTAATGATTATAGTTTATTTTATCGAAAATGTAAGGCGTGCGTATGCAGTGAAAAATAGTGTTCACAACGTAGCAGAGAGCCACGGCATTTAAATTAGTGATAGGAAACCAGCTCATTAATGAGTTTGATAGTTTTATTTTTTTTTATCGAAAATGCTTACACACAGTCAAGAATAGCTTTTACACCTGAGGAGAGAAAAACGACATTTAAATCAATGATTAAAACACATTCCCTTGCATAATTAATCCGCTTTGCACCTGACTGACGGCCATTAATGGAAATCAGGCTTTGAGTATCAACCGGAACTCGGGGCGACAAAGGGATGCTTAGCATATCTCCGTCGGCCCCTCTCTGCTTGCTCGATGCCAGAAGATTATCCCGTCAAGTGAAGAGAACGTTTATTTTGTGCACAAAAAATAAAATCAACAGATTCTCTCTCTAAATTTACAAATTTAACCATTTATTTATGTAGAGAAAATCCAGATGACCATTTGAAAATAGTTCTTTTTAAAGTATGTCTTGATCCTACAGAATCTCTTCCCCCAGCGTATTTGTAATATATGGAGCTGTACATCAGGGATTTAAATCCTCGTCCATATGTATTTTTTTCCATAAAGTGAGAGAGAGAGAGAGAGAGAGAGAGAGAGAGAGAGAGAGAGAGAGAGAGAGAGAGAGATATTCCGCTCCAAATGGCCCAAGAAAAATGAGGTAGATCTCACGCAATATGAAACCCTCGGTTATAGTAGGATCTCCAAGAATTCCCAAGAAATAAAGAAGTAAAGAAAAAATTCTTCCTTCAAAATAAGGTGGAATTTCCATCTCCACTGGACTTGCAGTCGTCTCTCTTACCCTCCGTCTAATAAGTTACTCGAATTGACATTTTTTACGTTTCCTTTTGTATTGCTTAGCGAGGCTGTGGGGAGTCCGTTACTCGACCGAAGCTTTTCTCTCACACAAGATTTATTTTTTGTAAAATTAGGTAAACATCTAAAATTTAAAGAATCTTTACGGTTGAAATATTATTACATATAATACAACCACGAACACACATATTATTATTATTGTTATTATTATTATTATTATTATTATTATTATTATTATTATTATTATTATTATTATTATTATTATTATTATTATTATTATTTAATTCATTTTCACATGGAATAAGCCTGCAGGGGCTATTGACTTGAAATTCCTTTTTCCAAAGAATACGGTGTCCTTTTAAAACCATTTATACATACATACATACATCTGGTATATTATATATGTATATATATATATATATATATATATATATATATATATATATATATATATATATATATAATATATATATATGTATATGCTATAATATTTAGAGAAGGTGTTCATAACAAATTAGAAGCATCATACACTGTAACTTTGAAGCCATAACGAATCCCCCCCTCCCCCCCCCCCCCCTCCCCCGAAAAAAACCTTAAAGATCTGAAAAGAAGGAGACAAAATGATTTTGCATTTCAAATTCATCAGCATGAAAAAATGGTCCTACTTCGTACGTGTTCGAGAGCAGCTCCAGTAACGTTGTTTAGGGATGATAATCGCTGTAGACCAGAATTCGTCATGTTTGTCGACTGGATTTCCAAGCGTCATGATGTTCGTGAATTTTGAAAATATTTAGCCAGAATGTTGAGCGGGGAAAAGGGAAAAGGTGATGAAAGCGGAAAATAACCCCTCGTTTGTCATTGTTGTTTTTCGCTAAAAAAAAAAAAAAAAAAAAAATGGAATCAATTTTAAACAAAACACACCACTAAGGGAACGTGTTTTTCGCCTTCAAGGGGATTAAAGTAATTTTGTTGTGGAATGTGAATTATTCAGCAAAAACTTATTGCAGTGTTCAATTTCATGATAATAATCTCATATATATACAAATATATATATATACATATACACATTTATTTATTTACATTTTGTATATATAGGTATATATATATATTATATATATAGATATATATATATATATATATATAACTAGATATATATATATATGTATATATATATATATATATATATATATATATATATATATATATATATATATATATATATATATATATATATATATATATATATATATATATATATATATATATATATATATATATATATATATATATATAATATATATATAATATATACATATATATATATATATATATATATATATATACATATATATATATATATATATATATATATATATATATATATATATACTATATATATATATATATATATATATATATATATATATATATATATATATATATGTATATATATATCTATATATATATATATATATATATATATATATATATATATATATATATATATATATATATACTCATATACATATATATATATATATATATATATATATATATACATATATATATATATATATATATATATATATATATATATATATATATATACATATATATATATATATATATACATACTATATCATAGCTAAGTACAAAACTTATAAGTCTCATAAGACAAGACAACGAAAGCTACATGATCCTCTTCGGTCTCACCATCTCATACATCTTCGAGAGGACTGGGTTTCAGAATGGCAGAAATTCACAGCATAATTAGGTTACTTGCCAAGAGCGGAACAGAATGTAATGGAGCCCCAAACTATGGAATGTATAACCAGCATCGTAAGCTGGAAGAGATAGTGGTCGTGTCTTCTAGTCAGGGGTGGGCGTGTCGCTTGATCTTGTATCGGGGGTGACATCCGACCTCACTTTGGGCAGTCAGTCTCTTAATGGATAGTTATGCTCGCTTAGTGTTCTGTTGTCATTTATAACGAACACATTATTCTCCTTCAGATCTGACCATTTCCTTATATCTTAATAGTTTACAGACATTTTTATTTATTTATTTATTTATTTATTTGTTGATAAATTATTTCATCTTTCTGTATTTCCTATTACCTTCTGTTATTTCTTTTTAATGAACACCATAGTCTTTAGAGGCTTGAATTTCGGGTCAGTGGCCCCTTTGGTGGGCTTGTTCCATATGAAGAGGTTCATCGTCTGCACAACAATAATAATAATTTCTTTCAAAGTGAGCAGATTAACTTTATACAACTCTATACCTTGGTTTTCACATTCAAACACAATTTTAGAAAAACTAGACTCTCATATATCGCCTTCATATACGTTATTATCACATACATACTTTTTTTGCATTTGTTATCTAATTCGAGAATTGTGTTATCTGATAAAAAGGAAAGTTGCACAGTTGTCATTTGTGAATGCTATGCATTTTTTTAATTGTTCTCTTATCCAGTGATTTCCTAGTTTCGTCAACATAGATTCTGTCAAACAATTGACATAATATTTGATATGAACATCCTTTGATTTTGTCAGAACAGTTTTTATATCCTATTTACATAAAATTTCTTTTATGAAATTGTGGAATATCTTGAACTTTGTTACCGCGAGGCTGTTTGAAGAGATTTTTATTGCATATCGTTTTCGCTTTATTATCATAAAAAGTCATTTTTCCTGTTCACAGTTTATTGTCTAATAAACTATCCGACATTTCAGTTTCTTGTCTAGTTCAAACCGCACCTAAATTATAAAAATATGTATTTATATATATTCTCATTAAACTTTTATGCAAATACACAATGGTCCTTAAAACAATGAAATATAGTCAAGACAAAGATTGAATTCCCGTCTAATGAGGGAAAATGAATTTCTGGGAGATAAATGGGACAGGATCTTTGTTGACACAATTCATGTCACTTCGAGATTAATTCCGCTACTTGGGAAATGCGGAAGCCGTCATTTCGAACTTCTGGATAAGGCGAGAATGATAAATCGAAATAATAAATTGAATATTGGAGCTGACTTTGAGATGAGGTCATTCAGGAGTGCGTCGGAGATGGTTGGGCATTAGTTCGTCTGTCTATTTCTTTAATATGGATGGGGAATCACACATATTTCAGTTCACTTTGGTAAATAGATTGAGAGGAGAGAGAGAGAGAGAGAGAGAGAGAGGAGAGAGAGAGAGAGAGAGAGAAAGAAAATTTTTTTTTTTTTTTTTTTTTTTTTTTTTTAAGAATTTGCGGCCATTGTATTTACGATAAGATGCGATCATTAATTATATCATATTTTTTTCACGTAAGTTTTTAGTCGCATCTTTCCAGGAATTTATTTATTTTTCTATCGCCATTCCTTTTTATTTTTGGAACTACTACTACTATCACTAATATTAGCTTCAAGTACTGAGAGATCTGTTGTTTTTAGTCAAAGATTTCTTGCTGAATACACCAGCATATTTCAACTTTCTTCTCCTTTTGGTATATCAATGCAGACTTTTCTTAGACAAATATTCATCTTCTGGATGATAGTAACAACAATAATAATAATAAGGAAAAACTCTCTATCGCGAGAGTATATATAATGTTCTAAAGGGTCCACAATAATAAAAAGTGTTAAGAGTCCGTGTATAATTTTTAAAACTTTACAAAAAGCTTTTGAACCCTTCTCCGGGTTCATCTTCAGTCCAAATGAACAATTAGTTACATGTACAAGTAGGTGAATTTAAAAACAAGAGTCGTTGAAGATCGTTGACACCGGTCGTTAGCTCGTTAATGGACCAGGTGATGAAGAAAGAGGGCAGTTAACTCCAACTCTTTCTTCATCACCTGGTCCATTAACGAGCTAACGACCGGTGTCAACGATCTTCAACGACTCTTGTTTTTAAATTCACCTCTGTACATGTTGTAACTAATTGTTCATTTGGACTGAAGAGAACCCAGGAAGGGTTCGAAAGCTTTCTGTAAAGTTTTAAAAATTATCACGACTCTTAACACTTTTTATTATTGTGGACCCTTTAGAACAAAATAATAATAATAATAATAATAATAATAATAATAATATAATAATAATAATAATAATAATAATAATAATATAGCAATATT
Source organism: Macrobrachium nipponense (assembly GCF_015104395.2). Taxonomy (NCBI): domain Eukaryota; kingdom Metazoa; phylum Arthropoda; class Malacostraca; order Decapoda; family Palaemonidae; genus Macrobrachium; species Macrobrachium nipponense. The sequence goes on along the minus strand of NC_087211.1, from coordinate 910,231 downwards.
AATAATAATAATGATAATTTGATATAGGGGGTCCAAATAATATAAGTGTTAAAAGTTCGTGTAATACTGTATAAAAGCTTCCAAACCCTTCTCTGGCTTCATCTTCAGTCTAAATGATAAAAATAATACTAACACCGCATATTTCATCCCAGCCTCCGATATATAAAACCCTCCAATCGCGACCAATTATTTATACTCATTAATGGACTTGGAAATTCCAATAGAAAAAGATGGAGTTATCGGACGTGCCATTGGCAGTCCAAAACTGCGTCCCTCTCCACCGGCATAATTCTGGATTTCTTCATCTCTCGTCCAGTCATTCAAATAACAAAAATTGGCCGCTCCACTAAACAACATTTTCTGAATTCTTTCTATTGCGTTATGTAAACCATTCGCTTTTCAAACAAAAATAATTGTAAAAAGTAAGATAAACTCATAATGAGATGTTATTTTAGAGACGGAAAAAAATAATATGAACAATAACCGTCTAAAGCACCCATTATGAAAGATTTACAGTTGGGAAGTTTTTCTTCCGTGTAACTTAATCAATTCCATTTTTATTGGTTGTTTACAAACAGTGGTCCTTTTATCGGAGATAAATCTTAATTTCAACCGCTGCTCTGTCCAATCAAAAAACAAAAACAAAACAAAAAATCCAAATGAAAAAATAAGGAAACTTAAATTACTCTGTGCCGTTCCCAAAGCCACTTACTATCAAGGTAAATGAATACATTGGTAATGTGTTGGTAAATATATGAGTAAATACATTGGTAAATTTGGTAACACTATTAAATACGTTGGTAAATTTGCTAAAACTAGTAAATACATTGGTAAAATTGGTCAAACGGGTAAATATGTTAGTAAATTTGGTAAATACATTGGTAAAATTTTTAAAAACTAGTAAATATATTGGTAAATTTGGGATAATTGGTAAATACATTGGTAAAATACAATGGTAAAATTGGTCAAACGGGTAAATATTTTTGAAAATTTAGTACAACTGGCGAATATATTGGTAAACTGAGTAAAACTGAGTAAAATTGGTAAATACCTCTTTCTATAGTATATCATGTTTCAATACACTTTTGATCTAACTCATTTGCCATAAGTGGCAGCCGTTGATAAATAACGCTCTTTCTTTAATTCCTCATCCATTGGTCCACGACAGACTTCTCAGTCTCACTGGCCACCTTACCACACTTACATTCATGCATTCAGTCAGGCCTGGGCTGGGAAAAGGCCAACTAAAATCACCCAACTTTCTTAATCTCTTGGCATCGCTATTTTAGTATTATTATTATTTTTGTTTTAGGGGGTTTTTTTTTTTAGGGGGGGTGGGGTAGGGGGGGGGGGGGGGGGGAGCTGGGGGGGGGGGGGGGGGGGGAGGGCGGGGATGGATATGGCAGGCAGTCCATTTCAGCAGTTGAATTCTCTTTTACCTGCGTTTCGGCATTACGGCAGTAGTCTGGAAAAAGTAGTTCAAATGGAAACTGTCCGTGAGAGAGAGAGAGAGAGAGAGAGAGAGAGAGAGAGAGAGAGAGAGAGAGAGAGAGAGAGAGTTTTTGTGTTTGTAAGAGAGAGAGAGAGTGAGTTTGTGTGTTTGTGAGAGAGAGAGAGAGAGAGAGAGAGAGAGAGAGAGAGAGAGAGAGAGAGAGAGAGAAATTCAAATACAACATAAAAAAGGCATTTTTTTCCATTGCTACTTATAGACGTATAATCATGAAGAAATGAAACTCACTCAGTTTTCTGTGTACATTTTCATAATTCATTGTTCATCATTGTCTCTTCCCATTCCCCAAAATAAGAGACAGAGTTTAATTGACTTTGTGACACTTCCGGGAAAAGTCTCCCTCCTGACGGACCTTTTCAAGTTTCTCTCTGGCAAACTTATTTCAACTCTGGACATTCTCAAGCATCTGTCAACTGACATTTGCTCCAGCTGGTTTTAGGAAATTAAGAGAAATGTGGTGTCGTGAATGAGCGTCACACACACACACACACACAGTACAGATGGCGCTGTAATGGCGAGTACTCCTCTAGTGCGTGAACTCAAACTAGATATACGTATTATTAGGGGAATAATTGTTGTTCTTGCGACAGGTACAAACTATGTTGATCGTAAAGTGTTAGTGCATGGTGTGAAACTTCGTCTTTATTGAATAATGCACAGAAATGGACAGATTAGAACTCATTTAAGGCCCTAAACCACTAAAGCCTCCCTGGCGCAAGTTTTGTTGTTCTGCGCATGCACAGTGAAGGTGACAGCAGACGAATTCTGGACGCCATAACAACAATCTTGTGAGTTTGCTCAATATCTCTTAATTGAAAATAACTTAGAACAGTTTTGCAGCTTGTAGTAAGGATTAAATATAGGGCAATGTCATTTCCAAGTCTTCGGTGCATCATCAGGTGGCAAGATCTGGTCTTCTAATGAGCCACGAAGTAAGAGGCCTATAATTCCCATTGCACTCAGTTTTGTGATGTTTTCTAATGATTCACGAAGTGATAGTTTCCATTGCACTCAGGTGCGCAAGGTTTGGGTTTCTAAAGATTCGCGAAGTGATAGGCCTATTGTCTCTATTGCACTCAGTTACTCAAGGTCTGGTATTCTTTTGGTACACGAAATGATAGGCCTATTGTCTCCGTTGCAATTAGTTACGTAAGGTCTAGTTTTTATGATTCACGAAATGATATGCCTATTGACCCCATTACTCTCAGTTACGTAATATCTGGTTTTAATGACTCACGCAGAGATAGAGACCTATAGTCCCCATCTTATGACTCACGAAGTGCTAGGCCAATTGTCTCCTTCGGAAGAGATTGTTCAAAGGGACATTGACTCCTCCAGTGACAGTAAAACCGGGAATCAGAGAAAGATTCTGAAGATTCTCGCCGATTCCAATATGGCTGGATCATCCACTACCCTACGTTCCCTGTAATGAGGCAATACGTTTCCCGGTCTCGCTCTCTCAGCAGATTCACTCTGGCGCTGGTTGCGTTATTATCCTCCATTTTCCATTCCTTTTCTTTTTTATGACAAAACTCATGCCCAGGAACACTGCATAACAATAACCGGGACGCCATTGGAGAGACAGACAAATGGAAATGGCTTTGCAGTTCCAGTGTTGGGACATTTTTGAGTCTCTCTTCGTCAACAAACATTGCTTTTTTTCCATCAATTGTTCTTTGCTTCTTTGATTGAATCAACATTTTTCTTGTGTGCCTTCGTTTATTGGTGTCGTTATCTTCTCTCTCTCTCTCTCTCTCTCTCTCTCTCTCTCTCTCTCTCTCTCTCTCTCTCTTCCAGCGTTAGAATGTTAGAACAATTTAATGGTACTAACCCGGTATAGGGCTTGGCTAGCAGTGCCGTCAGTGCACCTTTTGCGGAACACTGCAGGCATTATTCAAGATTCTTTGCAGCGTCCATTCGGCCCCTAGCTGCAACCCCTTGCATTCCTTTTACTGTACCTCCTTTCATATTCGCTGTCTTCCATCTGACTTTCCCGCCCCCTCCTATGAGGCTTCCCTTGTGTGGCATACACATTTAAATAAACCTTTTCCCTCTCAGTTTCCCTTTCAGCGCAGAATGGCCTTATTTATCCCAGCGCTTGGCATTTGCCCTAAATTTTGTATTCCAAATCCAATATTCCAAAAACCCATTGAGTCGTTTTGGTGTCCTTTTTGGCCCTGGGGACACCATATGAGAAGGAGCAGGAAGGGACATTGAGCTTTGGCGGTACCGGGGGCCGGGGGGGATTGCGTGGTGGGGTTGGGGGGGCGGTGTTGGGTGGAGGTTGGTGGACGTGGTGGGGGGGGCGGTGTGTTGGGGGCGGGGGGGGGGGAAGCATTTGCATATAAAGACAGAAAAGCGTGATCCCAATCCTTGTATTAACCGTTTCTTAGATATAGATACAAGTAAATTCTAAAAATGACTAAAATAGCTGATACATCAGAATTATGAAAAAAAGGGAAAAAGGAAAAGGGAACGAAGAGACAGAATAGGATTGGTGGCGAATCGTAAAGGATGTGGATGACAGGTCTCGTTAAATATCCAGGATTTATTTATAGAACTCATTATTTGGAGGAAAAAATTAAATATTCAAATGGGTGATCCAACAAAAATTGAAATTTTAGATCTTGGCTAAGCAGAATACAACTCCCGCGATTGTGAGAGCATCCTGAAGAAGCGCCGAATGTACTATATAAACAATACATTTGAATACGTGAAAACACTATAAAATATTAATGTGATCGAAAATTCGCTGTGAAGAGGATCTTGACGATGTGAGGAGGTCAATAAAAATGTCTGTACAATGGAAAGCGACTTGCGTGAATGATTTGAATGGTCGTGATGTTAAGATTTAGTGGCTATTTAAGGAAAAAGGGTCATATTGGAGGAAGGGAAAGGGTAGGGAAAAGTAAGTTGAATATATACGTAATGGTTATTTAGTATGCAAGGAAGTGGACAGGTTGTCCACAACACTAAACGAGACGGGTTTCTGAGCGATAGGAAGAGAAGATCGAGCGATGATATCCGGTTTTTAGTAAAGTGGCCCAAGAACAGCCGAATGAGATCGTATATTTCCAGCAGTTAGAAGAAAACCGTCCAGCCTTTATGTGAAAAGTTTGTCCATTCGTCCTTACAGTCAGAATAATTTTATGTCGAAGAGGATTTAAAACTACCTTCCATAACGAGAGAGAAATGCGTCGAGTTGCTGTCGGCTTCATGAAGCCTCACAGATCTCTACACAGCTGCCTCCGGAGTTGTTTCAGCTTCTGAAGCACAAATTTATTGTTTCTCAAGATCTTGAAATGTGTTTTAGCCTCGTTCCTATAACTGCAGTGTTTTCCATTTACTACATTCATCTGTATTTAGATTAAATTATAGCAGGATTACAAAACTATTCGAAAAAATTAACTTTGTTCTGACTGGAAATTTTCATGAATAATCAGAATTAAAAATTATAATAAGTGCATAAATATGAATGTAAAATAGGAACTTTAGAAATATGCATATAAAGTATTATGTTAATAGATATAAATAAAAGATACGAAATATTAATTGATGAAATAAAAAATTTGTCAATAAAATTCTAGAAATTAGTGCAACTTAGAAGTTATGAGTATGAATTGGAAATAGAAAGTTTATGAATATATATAAATATGAAATATGATATTCATAGATACACAAATAAAAAATATATAAAATAGGTTGTAAAAATATCAAATTTGTCAACAAAATTATAGAAGGAAGAACCACTTAGAAGCTATAGTTATAAATTTAAATTTTTTATAAATATATAAAATATAACATTCATAAATATGAATGTAAAATGTGAAATATTAATTGTAAAAAAATTAGAATATGTTAGTAAAATTCTAGAGATAAATAACATACCTAGGATTATTTCTGATGATTCGTCTACACACTAATGAATATAATTTGGTTTCTCATCGTAAAGCAGAACAAAAGGCAGAAATTGAAGCTTCGCGTTTTAATCTTCAACCGCGGAATGGAATGGAAGGAGCCAGTAATGCAGAGCGGCCACAGTGCCATTATGCTAAGCAGGTACTCAGTGGGTTTTGCGCTTTCCAGAGACTGGAACAACGCCTTCCAGAGACTGGAAAGACGCCTTCCAGAGACTGGAATGACACTTTCCAGAGACTGGTACGACGCCTTCCAGAGACTGGAACGACGCCTTACAGAGACTGGAACGATGCCTTCCAGAGACTGGAACGATTCCTTCCAGAGACTAAAACGACGCCTTCCAGAGACTGGAACGACTCCTTCCAGAGACTGGAACGACTCCTTCCAGAGACTGGAACGATGCCTTCCAGAGACTAGAACAATGTCTTCCAGAGACTGCAACAACGCCTTCCAGAGACTAGAACGACGCCTTCCAGAGACTGGAACGATGCTTTCCAGGGACTGCAACGACGCCTTCTTGAGACTGGAACAACGCCGTACAGAGACTGCAACAACGTCTTCCAGAGACTGGAACGACGCCCTCCAGAGACTGAAACAACACTTTCCAGAGACTGGAACGACGCCTTCCAGAGACTGGAACAGCGCCTTCCAGAGACTGGAACAGCGCCTTCCAGAGACTGGAACGGCACCTTCCAGCGACTGGAACGACGTCTTCCAGAGACTGGAACAGCGCCTTCCAGAGACTGGAACAGCGCCTTCCAGAGACTGGAACGACGTCTTCCAGAGACTGGAACAGCGCCTTCCAGAGACTGGAACAGCGCCTTCCAGAGACTGGAACAGTGCCTTCCAGAGAAAGGAATGGGAAGACTGAAAAAGATCTCGTGCTTGATCGTGGATAATACAAGCTGGTTCACTAAATAGGTCACTGAACTGTTCAATAGTTAAGTCTCTGTTCTGTATTATATATATATATATATATATATATTATATATATATATATATATATATATATATATATATATATATATTATATATATATATATATATATATATATATATATATATGGTTATGTGGGTCTCTTAAGTGTGTGTGAAGGATATATGCTTAGTAATATTATTAGGTCATTCCTTATTCATATATGATAAAGAGATACATCTGAATCCTTCCTAACACCAGTCAAGTTGATATACAGCAAATATGGACGAAATTGTGCATTATCATTCGGACCACCGCCCCCCCTCTCCATATTATCCTTTTGCGATCCATTCCTTGTTCGAGGGCACCAAATCTCCCTCATACATATACGTATATGACCGGAAGATATTCAAGAGGGCCTCTGGTGGGAACGTCTACTATCTCTACCTCAAGAGTTCAAGCGGAAGATGCAATGCATTACCACCGTAGAAAACACGTCACCTTGGTCTCTAATTATAATATTAATATTTCCTTATCTCTTTGTTTATTTACTTGAAATACTATAATTTAGCGTTGCCTTTGCAAATAAACTGATCCCTTTTTTTCCGTATTCCTTTTACCTTCTGTTATTTGTTTCTTATGAACCCCGTATTCTTTGGAAGCTCGAATTTCAAGCCAGTGGCCCCTTTGATGGGATTGTTCCATAAGAATAGCGGTGTATCTTCTGAATAATGATAATAAAAATTATTATAATAATAATGGGTATTTGCGTATTACATGTCTTTCTTGTCAGGCATTCCACAGTCGTAGCTGAAATTTCTGTTATTGAAATTTATGAGGTAAATGTTTGAGTGAAAGTCGTTGTCATGGCGACGTCTTCTAATTCTGGGTTAAGAAGACTCCTGCCCGTTAGTGGGAACTTTATGATAACAAATCTACTGGGAAGGAAATATAGGCTTACTTTACCTGCAGCAAATCGATTGTGCCAAAAAAAAAATTCTCTTTCTTTTATCTTTATATTTTAAAAAAACAAGCAGTTACAGATATATTTTAAAAAACAAGCAGTTACAGACCAATTTATCTGTTTTCGAGTAAGTACTGATTGTGTCAGAGTAAATATAACAGAACATTTTATATCCGTCGACGTACAATGGTGTAGTGGGGTTTACGCAGCCGTAGCCTGAGCTGAAATGGATTCATTTTCGCCTTGGTAACTGAATGTGTCAGATTATAATCCCTTTGGGGTCGAATCAAAACATGGAAGGTGTTTCCTCATTTATACCTCACTGGGATATAGGCTTGCAGTGGAAAGCATGTCCAGTAATTGCAGGAAATATGGGAAAAATATATATATATATATATATATATATATATATATATATATATATATATATAATATATATACACACACACACACACGCGCGCGCGCACAATAGGGGCTGGAGAACAAAAACAACGATTCCCGTGACATTCGCAATTTCGAAAAAAAAGAAGCTTGAAATTCTAGTGGACGATTGAAACCAAATTACCGGATCGCTGTAATGACTTGGGCTCGTTATCCTACACAGGTCGGGGGGGGGACAGCGATTTCTGAAGCGTTATAAGGACGGAGGCGAATCAGGACTCGTCGCTCTAATTAAACTTGTATCGAAAAATAGATGATTTTTTAGCTTGAGTCGAATTGCCATACCTTCGTGATATTTCCTGCTGAAATTTGAATGGGACTCGAGGGAGAATCACGGTGTAGGATTTATCCCTCTGACTCCTTCAAAAATGAATAAAACAAAAAAACCTTTTTCACTTTTATTTTTCCGAAAGACTATAAGGATCATCAAGTGTAATTATTTTTTAAATGGTATTTATTATCATTTCATTATCGACCTCCTGTGACGGTAGTCTTAGAAACTTGTAATAAATTAGGATATAAATTCAGAGAGAGGGGAAAGAGAGAGAGTAGATATGTTGACAAAATCATAAAATTATTCTATACTAGCAAACTGACCCATCTACGATGGGTGATAAAATACGGGGTGCAGGAGTGAAAAAATTTATATGTACTATTTGTTCGGCAATATTAAAATAAGGGCGATTTTATACCTACCTACTACAAAACCTCTTGTACAAATATTACAGTTTGTCCTCAACTTAATTCAAGTTTGGCAGAGTCAGTTGCTCTGCTCATCGCCAACATACAGTTGGTCATGTATGAACATGGGTGACGGCAGAAAACACACCAAACACAATCCAAAGTCTGGACCCTGCGACTTGTTTGCAGTGAATGAGAGGCCAGGTTGATGGGAAACTGCCTGCGCCGTAACTGAATGGAACTGGTTGTCGAAGGCATCAGAGGAATCCGGGGAATAACAGACATTTGCCGGTTGTGTGAGGGCACGTTGCTATCACTGCTTCATGACGTGGGGATTTAGCTCATAACGGTGTACCTCGTTCCATTGCAATGTCCATTGCAGGACGAAATTCCGTAGCAACATACCGGGCAGTACTTCTTCAACGTATTTTGTGCCACTGGCAGTCCTGATGGATTTAAGTTATTCAAAAAGTCTTGCGGATATTGATGATAATTTGATCTTCTTTAGTGTCCCGAGCTGAAATATTTCCGCGACTTTCTCTGGGGAGTTGTACAGAATTATGTATGAAAAATCATAAAGTAACAAAGTCTACGCGGAATAAAACAAGCCTCGTTCACGGCAGAAACAGCTCCGTTTTCAGGGAATCCCTTCTCAAACCCACCCCACCCCCATACATAGGAGGGGGTTAAGTGGATGAAACCCCATTACAAACATTTAAAAGGGGTCCATACCATAACCCTGCCAAGTTTCATGCCCATCTGACCAGCCGTTTGGCCGTGATTGAATGACAGACAGACAGACAAGACAGACAGACAGACATACGCACATTATAGTATGAATAGATGACGGCAAGCAGCGGAGGGAAGAGAGAGAGAGAGAGAGAGAGAGAGAGAGAGAGAGAGAGAGAGAGAACAAAGCCGAGCTCATTGAGTGTGTATAATCTGGCAAATATATTCTTGTTGCGCTAATGCTCACTGGTGCTGTAGTACTTTTATATACTACATTTTATGCATCTGCTGTTTTTGTTTTTTTCTGTGTTGGGAAGAGACTGGGTTTCTCGCTAACTTTTAGTAGTGGTTCTAAAAAGGCATTTTATACATAGCGCTTTGTTTCCTTGTGCATATATTTGGGCTGATGTATGTAACGTAGTATGACAGGTAAAAATGTTCTGTTACAACAAAATTCCATCTAATAAAAGGAGCACATAAAAACGCCCAGAAATATAGAAAGTAAGTACTATATTCCGAGACAGCAGTCTCTGAAATATAGTACTTTCTTTCTATATTTGGCGTTTTTATGGCTCCTTTCATTAGATGTATGTATATATGTATAACACGTACATTCATTCCCATAACGTTAATATCTCTCTCTCTCCTGTGAAAGAAAGGGGAGGAGGGGGGGAGGGGGGGGGAGTATACCCTAACCTCAGACCTCCGTTTTTCCCCGAAACTACCCGTCAGTCATCAATCATCATCTGCTGTCTGTCGATGGCGTTGCCCAAATGGGAGCCCAGGCCTTTTCCCTTTTACTGTTTCTCTCGGCGTTACACTAACTATTTTGTTTCTCTTTCGCTAAACTATTCTATTTTTTACTTGGCGTTACATTTTTATGGTGCATTATTCATCACTTTTACAGTCCTCTGGGTTTCACCTTAGAATGGTAATTCACTCCCACTTATACATATATACAAAAAAAAAAGTATCTTTTGGTAATTTTTTCAGGACCCTTTAATCTGAGGGCGCAGTCGACTCTCTCTCTCTCTCTCTCTCTCTCGTTATGCACGTACAAATATATATATAATATAGATATATAATATATATATATATAGATCTATATATATATATTAATATATATATATATATATATTATATATATATATATTTATATATGATATTATATAATTTATATTATGATATATATATATATATATATATATATATTATTATTAATATATATATAGATATAAAAGATAAATAAATATATATATATATATATATATATATAGATTATATATATATATATATATATATTTTATATATATATATATTATATATATATATTTATATATATACATATATATGTATATATATACACACATTTTTTAATGAAGGAATCTTAGCACGTCATGTGGCCAGGAATATGAAAATTTTAAAATTTTATTTTTTTACTCATTTCTACAAAACATTAGTTTTTTCATAATTTTATTTCTTTAATTTGCTATAGATTGTATTTAGAGAAAAACATATTTAGCTCCTAAAACATCAGAGCCCATCAGAGGCCATCGACTAATACCCTAAAATACTCGAGATCTGATACAGCATTTCGGAGTGTCTAGTTTTGACATTTAGTGTCACCTGGGAATCTGTGGCGCATTTTGTGTTCGGTTTTGCATTAATCTCTCTGACTCTTTCCCACTGGGACTCGCAGTTTGCATCGTCTGAGATCATAGTCGCCTCGTGAAAGAGGTCGATGGTACAGGGTTGTAGGGTTCCATGTTAACGGGTAATTTTACTGAAGTGAAATAGAATAGAAAAAAAATAAGGGATTTGTTTTTTACGCCCTAAAGAAGATGCATAAAGCCACGGTTTTATTGTATCGTGAGTCCAAAACAGCTTTATATAATTTTTTTATAGTATTTTATTATGTTTATTAAAGACGCATTGTGATTATGCCAATTCTTGTTAACACTGTAAAAGCTTCTCTTTCATCGGTTAAAGAACATGAAAAGAAAAATGATTATAGAGTTTGTTTTTGAAAAGCCCCTCAGTAGAAACAAAGTTTAAATTATATATATATATTATATATATATATATATATATATATATATATATATATATATATATATATATATATATATAATATATATATATATATCAGAAAATTCCATCTAATAAAAGGAGCCCATAAAAACACCCAAATATTGAGAGAATAGTACATATTTCAGAGACTGCTGTCTCCCTCTTCAGGTAGATGAATGAGAAAGGTTTACAGAAAAGGTTGGTATTTATACCAAAGAGGTCCATCCACAGGCAAGCCAATTTAGGTCACCCCCGTGATAATCTTCCTTTAATCTTCTTAAGCAATGGTTGAATGAAAACCTTTGTCGATCGTATCTGAAATCAAATCCATGCTCCTTTTGAGATATTCATTACCTGTCTCTCTTTATTAAGGCCGATTATCATTGGACTTCTTTTTTACCAGCAGTTTGCTGCTATAAATTACACGTGACAAATCCAGTTTATTCATTGGGTTATGTTTCATTTATATGGTTGAAAATAGCTGAGTTCTGTTGTCCATACCTAACTGACCGTTTGTGTTGTATTAATCTTTGGGGGGAAGTGATGTAAGATGGTCACAGTCCTGGCATGGGATTTGGTAGACCCCAGTGTCCTGGGAAATGTCTTTGCTGGACGTTAATCAGGGATTTGGCTAGTGTTTGTAAGTAAATGCAAAAGGTTAGATTTTAGAGAGTCTGATTCACCTTCTTAATCGTGTCCAGAGTGGAATTTTTATTTTATTGTGTTTATTTTTGTGTTATCTCTGGTCTTGTCTTTAGGGAGTCGGTAGAAAATAATGTTTGGCTTTGTGAAATTGCTTTCTGAATTATATGGTCAGGAGACTTTACAAAAAACGAAAGTGCTTGCGAATTAGTTAAATTCAAATTTTCTTTTTTTTGGGTTTTTCGGGGAAATCTGGGGAACTAATTCGTAAGGCTCTTAAGAACAAGTTGATGGCTACACCTATCTTGATAGCATGTTCGTGATAGCTTAAAGTAGTGAACGTGTGAAAGTGAGAACGTTGGGTTTCGTATATGGTAAAATTTGTATTCTGTCGTGTTCTCTGATCATTAAAACATCAAGAAAAGGAATTTGTTTTGGGTCAGTTTCCCCTTCAACTTTAAATTTGATGCTGGCACTAATGCGTTTTTAATTTTGAGAGGAATTCATTGAAAATTTACCCCACCTATTATCCCAAAATGTTAGAATATCATCCACATATCTCATTCCACAGCATGTTTTTGGGTTTATTCCATTTATTACTGTAGTTTTCAAAAGTATTCTATGTACAGATTGGATAATACAGGACTTAAAGGACTACCCATACTACAAACCGGAATTTTGCTTGTAGAATGATTCCCGAATGAAAATACGTTATTAGATGCACATACTTTAACTAACTTTTTTATTTTGTCAAGCGCCAATGGGAAATGATCTTAATAGGGGGGATAAGGGGGATCAAAATTTTTCCCTTAAAAACCTGAAGTCGTCCTGTACTGGTACTTTTGTGAATAGAGAGTCTAAGTCAAGGCTTAAAAGTTTATGTTGTGAAGTGGTATATTGTGACTTCTCTGTATTTGTGACAAAAATCTCCGAATGTTTAATGTGACGGGGAGGGAGAAAAAGTGCCTAAAAAAGGGGGAAGGAGGCCAGCTAACATTTAGAAATTTTTGTAATTGAAAGCTCCGGCACATGAAAACGATGGTCTGAATGGAAGATTGTCTTGTGAGTTTTGGGAAGGCCATAAAGTAGGGTAATTTAGGATTATTAAAATTACTTTAAAATTTCTCTAATAGTTTCAATATTCTTTTTGTCTTGGCCAATTAATCTTACTTCCGAAAAAAATTTATGGGAACGTTTTGGGAGGGGATTTTGTCGTAAGTGTTTGTGTCGCTAAGGAGCTGGCTGATTTTGTCGAGGTAGAAGTCTTTGTCATTATTACGATTTTGCCGTTCTTTTTCGGATCTATTATTTATAACCATCTAACTTTTTTTTAGCGAGTGGATGGCTATAATGAATCTGCGGGGAACAGGCTATTTTCTTTTTATTTAGGTCAGTTAAAGCATTTAGTAACACTCCTTTTAAACATATCTCTTCCCGGTTTGTAGTTTTTTTCAGATATAAATTTATCAAAAAGCCACTATGAAGTCTAGGTTTTTTTTGTTTTTGCGGTCTGGCATAAGGGCAAAAGGCATAAGCCTAGATTTAAAACTGAATGTTGATTTACAGTAAGGGGGGTGTTGGAAAGTTTAAAAACTTTGTCTGTTGCCATTATTATTCCATGCGCTATTGTCTATTAAGTTTATTTAACTTGCGTAAAAAGTCTGTTGGAATGAGTTACGCGATTATAGGCAGCAATGTCGGAACAGAATTGAAATCAGATACCTGTATATGTGTAATAAATACATTATTTCAGTTTTACAGGATCTGTAAATAAAAACCCAATGACCTGAGGTCATGGCATAGGAGGTCCTACGTGACCAAAGCAGATCTAGATTACGCTATGCGCTGTCTGCAGTAGCCTGATTTAGCTCTGTACATTATCAGCATTTTAATATTAATGATAACTTTGTACAACAACTTTCCATGGGGAAAGCGGTTGACCTGTTAACCTACGCCGGAAACTTGTAACTTCCGAGCCGGCGGACTACGTATGTTTTATATGATCGCTGAGATAGCTAATGTTCCGCTATCGACGTGATGCTTTTAGAATGGCGTTCCGTGCCAACCCTTCAAAACTATCTGTCTCCCGACCGAGCTGCATCCTCCTAGTATGGAGTTACAGAATAAACTTTGTTATATCTGTTCACTTATCTGTTTGATCTTCTCCTTTAGTTAAGAAAAAACCACTCAACTAAGATATCAGAAGGAGATGGGGAGGAACCAGAAATACTTTACGAATGACAGTCGTAAGGAGAAAACAAAAAAAAGTCTTTCGCAAAGCGAAGGGACTTAGACTTGGTGGCAGCGAATGACGAAGAAAAAATAAAAATTAACAGACCCATATAGCCGACCGAAGGTCTACAAGAACCAACTTCCACCTTCAACATTAAAACTAAACAGGGAGGAAACGGGGATCTTCAATCAAGAACATTTATGAAGACGAAGATATGTCCTTCATCGAGAAGAAATACAAAACATCAACACCGACGTTTGAGTGACTGTTGTCACTTATCTTCGAGAATCTACACGACGAGAGCAGCATCGAACATCAAACAGAAGACGAACAAAACAAGGAAAAACATCACGCGATCACGAGCAAGGACGCAGAGAGTAGTGCAAGAGATAGTAATGCAAGGACGGAGGCTGTCGGACGTCAATCAATCTTGGACTTCTTATGCATCGTGCACCGAGAGAAGACCGTGACGTCATCACGACTTCCGATGCGAGACTTAGACAGAACTGAGACGTTATCCCATGTCAACAATCCTTTCACCATATAATCTGGAGCTAAGTACCATTTTATTTTCTATTCAGGTCTTTCCTCAGTGAAGTGTGTTCATCAGGAGTCGATTCGTCCAGTATTCTGGGGGTGAGTTGTTGGCCATCTTAATCTTCCTTCATTACAGAATCACTCTTCAACTACGAGTTCTCGCCCGCAGATTATTTTTTTTTATTTTTTTTTTTTCTCTTCTCGTTGTTGCTAATCGTTTCTTGCAGGAATTCTCCGTTATAATTTTTATTTTTCAAAATATCTGTATTTTTGTATCTTTTGGGGGATTTTTCCTACTATTATACAACATTTATACAGTACATGCATATGCGTTTAGTAGTGGTCGAGTGTACTCTTCTAGTATATTTTGATAGGATCGGTGCAAGGAATAGAAGTGATAAGAAAAAAGTGAAAGTGGAAATGGCACACTCCTCCGACTGGCAACCCCAATGTTGTGACTCTCCGTGAGCGCGAGGTCAGCAAAAATTGTCCCTTTTCAAGGTCGGGTCAAATGGGTTCCTGCCTCAAATGTTGAGGCATGGGATCTCATCCTGTAGCGCTCATTTAAAATGCAAAAAAAGCATCACAGACCCAGCAGTACAATTACAGGAGGCCAAAAGCTTCATAGACTTTGCTAAAGGAGAAAGCAAGTGCTTAGCTAAGGGGGGGTTTCTTTCCAAGAGGCACTTACATGGGACGAGTTTCAAAATCAGATTACGTGCCATGTCGGGGGTGAAGAGGCTTTAGAGTAGTATTGGCATGAGAAATATCCTTAACCAAGCCTCATGACTCAGCCTTAATGTTGTCGAGCGGGCGGCGCAATTGCTGACCGGCTAAATGAATATCAAGTTAGTTTTAAGTAACTCGGGTGGGTTTACGAGTGGCCAAATCAACGTGGAAAGATTTTTATCCGTTTGATCTACCTTACGAGTATCACTGCAATGTTGCCTGAAGCGTTAGTGCGGTGTTTTGACAAAAAAATTGCGCCCAACAGTACGGAATTAGATGTGATAAAACAAATAAAAAAACACATGTCTAAAATGTACCGACCTAGATCCTTCGCTCATTCAAGTTTTTTGCAAAAAATGAGAACAAGCCACAACAAGTAAATGTGGTACATAATAATAATCAAGTTGCAGGGATTGGGTTGTTATAACTGTAAACGACCAGGTCACATGATTTTTTCAGACTGTCGGGACGCGTTTTTTTGTTCAATACATAAATAGTTTCAACTCATTCATATTAACCGTTGCTACTCGAGGAATCAACAGCAGGAATGCTACAAACACGGCAACCAGTTGCCAGTGCAAATAAAAAGAGGGTCCTCAGTACTATAAAAAGAAACAAGCGAACGTAAATGCTACACAACAGAACAAAACAAACAAAATAGTGCTTCAGGTACCTCTGTTCCTGGGCTGTCTAGCCAGAACTCGCAAGGGCAAGTGAATTTTCAAGGTGTGATAACAAAAACAATACCTCGTTAGTTCACTCCAAGGGGGGGAGAGGGCGATGTTGGTCAATCAATATCAACATCTTTTTGTATCAAATAATCAGTTTAATCATTTATCAGATCATTGTGAGGCAATTGATTTTCCTATGAAAACCACACCCGCCGAATCCAAAAAATCTGTGCAGGTTCCCGTAGATTTGCAACAAATTTCATGCAATTATTAGTCAAAAACGAGTTGCGACCAACCTTACATGCAGTAATTTGGACCATAAGTCATTCACTTGTTCTTTGATTTCTGGAGTCCACGTATATCATGGATTTAAGGACTCATCATTACTCTTTCAATTTCCCTATAGAGAAGTCCGAATAAGGCTCTCAGGCATAGGGAATAATGAATTAAATGTTGTAGGAGTAACTTATGTACAGTACAAGGTCGGTAAGCGCACGTTTTGCTGATACCTTATCGTTTGTACAAAAACATTAATATGTATCCCGCAGTAATTATCGGATACCCGTCTATGGGCACTCAAAAATATTATCTTAGCACCTGCAAAAACACGGCGTGTATATCAAAGGGAAAAATTCTATAAAGTCTTCTAATACCCTAAAATCAGTTTAGATAATAAAGAGACAGACAGAGTTGTCACTTACATTACAGAACCAATCACCTGTCTCATGAACCAAGAAATAATACAGGCAACCCAACAGAACTCTCGCTCAACCCCCCGTAATATCAGCTTGCACGCAAATCTCGAGCCTAAACGTAACTTCGAAACATATTAGTGTTGTGTAAAGAGAACCTTGCCAGGATCTGTGAAACGTTAATCCTTTCCCGAAACTCTGAAAACACACGGATTATCCGTCACACAAGCCATTTTACAGTCGGCTCACAACAACAATGTCACATCAAAGTCTGTAATCATTTGAATACCACTTTAGTAATCCACAAAAAAAATCAACATATCTTGGATGCGGAAGGTTATAAACATCGCATTCTTACCGTAGCTGGAGATAAATCACGCTCAATCAGTTGCGGATGAATCCCTTTTTGCAATCTATAAAGAACAAAATCAATAAGGAACATTCAAGAAGAAGAAATTCAGCAGAAATTTTTGAATCTTTAACTAAAATATCATGAGTTTTTTCCAATACGGATGGAACCTTAGGGAAAAACGGATGTCATCGAGCATCAAATAAGGCTCAAGGGACAAAACAGAAAGTATCTATGTACCTTTGTACCGACTTCCTATGAAATTTCAGAATGAGATAACGAGGAAGTAGGTAAAAGCTAAAAGAAGGAGTCATTAGGAAATCAAAAACAAGCCCTTATAATTTTCCGTTAAATAGTAGTACCGAAAACAAAAAGATCGAAAACTTGGCGGATATGCGTCGATTTTCGTCGTTTAAATGAAGAAACAATCCCTGACAGATTCCCAGTACCATGTACTGATGATATCCTATCTCTACTAGGTCAGAACAAATATTTCACCAGCTTAGACCTACTAAGGGATTTCATCAGATTCCGTTGGAACAAGAAGAGTAGCCCATACACTGCCTTCAGCACAGCCAGGGGACACTATGAATTTTTGCGTATGCCTTTTGGTTTACGTTGTGCTCCCATAACTTTTACTCGTATGATAAACATTGTGTTTGGAGACTTGTTAGGAGATATCCTACATGCCTACATGGACGACCTAGTAATCTTTTCCAACACATTAGAAGAACATTTACGTAAATTAGAGTTAGTGCTACAAAGACTAAGGCAGCATTAATTTAAGGGTAAAGATAAGTAAGTGTGAATTTTTTTAAAACAGAACTAGTCTATTTAGGTTTCACGGTTTCTAGTGAAGGTCTTAAAGTCGTCCATGATAAGGTGGCGGCTATCCGTAACTTTCCGATACCTACTAACGTCAGGGAATACAGCAATTTTTAGGCTGTAGTGGCTATTATCGCCGCTTTATACGCAACTACTCAATCATAGCCACTCCCCTAACCGATCTTATAAAAAAGGGCGTAGATTTCATATGGTCTGAAATTCATCAACAGGCGTTCGATAAATTGAAATGATGAACTGTGTAGTTCTCCTATCTTGAAATTTCCTGACTTCGGTAAGGAATTTTTCATAGCAACAGACGCCTCAGACCTAGGAGTAGGTGGGGTATGCTTCAACAATATGATAAACAGTTTTTCCCTATAGCTTTTATTCACGTAAATTGAGACCTTCCGAAAGTAAATATGCAGTAATAGACAAGGAAGGGCTCGCTATTGTTAATTCACTCGTGCATTTTAAATTCATAATATACGGTTATCCCGTCAAGGTTCTCACTGATCATAAGCCCCTAACCGACTTCTTTAAAGGCTTTAGTCACAGCCCTAAGCGAACTCGGTGGCACATGATCATCCAGGACTTTGGCGCGAGGATCGGGTATTTACCTGGGAAAGCAAATATCATTGCTAACGCATTATCACGCAACCCCTCTTCATCTTGTACCGAGCCATTAGCTGAATTAATAGATATCTCAACCTCCACGCCCATTGTTAAAACTATATCTGAACAGGAAGATCTGGGCTGGAGTGCTGAACTATTACAGACAGAACAAAGAAAAGATCCGCGAATAGAAAAAATCATCATTGCGTTAAACGGAAATCCGAAGGAAAAGGAATGCATAAAGTATAAGCTGCAGAATTATATCATAAAGGATAATATCCTGTGAGATCCGTGACGAGGAAAACCCGCAACACACCGCAGTTGAATAACACCAGGTGGTGGTACCTATCTCACTCATACCCACTGTCTTAAAATGGTTGCATGAAAATCCACTGCATGGACACCCGGGTTATTCCTTAATGTCACAGAAAGCCAAATCCTTATTTTATTGGCATACGATGCTTACAGATATAAAAAAGCACATAGCAAATTGTCGCACTTGTCAAGAATACAAAGGGCACACGAAGACACCTGTCAGCCTAGGGGCTTATCCCGTGCCAAATCAACCCTTTGAAAGAGTACATTTAGATTTATTAACAGGATTTTACGAGTCAGACAGAGGAAATAAGCACCTCCTAGTAATTATAGATGCTTTGACTCGATATACAGAACTTATAGCGCTTAAAACAAAAACCGCGGTTCGAGTGAGCTAGGAAGTTTTACGAGTGCTACATTTGTAAACATGGAATTCCACACATCATTATATCAGGACTCGGGCGGGTAGTTCAATAATCATTTCCTTAACTCCTTGTGCGAATTCCTTTGTATAAAGAAAATCAATACCATGATCTATCACCCAGAGTCTAATGGGCTATGGGAAAGGGCAAATCGTAAGGTTTTTAAACATTTTAAGGGTCACCTTAGGGGGGGCAGACCCCAACTGGACATTGCCATACCTGCGGTACTAAGCACACTTAATCACTCGTATCATGTGTCTATTAAAATGACACCGCACGAGGCACTGTACGGTATCCCGGCTAGAACGCCTTTCCACATCCTACGCCTACAACTAATTTATCAAATCCTCTAAAGGATGTTATGGATGCAAGCATAAGTCGATATAATATACTTCGTAAGAATCTAGAAGAAGCACAATAATAATGAATAAAAAAAATCATGATAAAATAGCTAAGCCAACTAGAACATATGCGTGGGCGATCAGGTATACATACAAGTATTACGTACGTAAAGGTTTAAATTATAAACTGACACCTAAGTTGAAGGCCCGTTTAACATTTTTAGAAAATTTAACGGCCAATAGATTTAGGGTTCAAAATGTATCCAAAACCCACTGATGTGAGAATAGTTCCATTGGCACCATATCAGAATCTAAAGAAAGTAGATGGAGTGAGGGAAAAAAATGGTTGTATTTATGAAACTTGTATAATAATTTATATATATATCTATTAATCATATTCGTATGTAAACTATCTTTTACGCGAGTTATTACATATGTTTTACTCATTGCAGGTTTCAAAAATGAATTTGTTATTGTTAGGAGTGATATTGTGTATTCAGACATCTTTTGGGTTGTATGGAGAGGAGCGCTAGGACGAAAGAAATAGAATTTAATCATGGCTCGATATCGAGAGATAGATGATGTATTCATCGTGTCAAGTAATATTGTCATAGAAGTAGATATGCATGCAATATTTTTGCCTGAAGATGACGTCCTTAACTTAAAGAATGACCTGATGAGGTTTGCTATTTCGCTTAAGGAAATGCACGAACGTAATTTTCATGCTAACTCAGAGATTTCGCTAGCTCAAACACTAAGCGTCGCGGAAATGTTGTCTTATGACATACAAACTAAAACCGCCGAGGCAGAGGAACTTACTCGTGACCTGCTGATGTGGTCTGTGCGGCACAATACTCTCGAACGCCGCAAACCCGCTTATTCTGGCTGGACTAAAACATCTTAGGATCTGTTGCGAATCTAGGCTTAGGAATTTCAAATCGCCAAATTAAGATAAATAATCAAAATAAAAGAATTGAGTTTTTGCAAACACAAAACCGAATTGGCTTTGTCCGAACTTCGCAGCCAGTTATCTTCAATTAATCAAATAATGAGTATCGTAAATAAACATTCAAATAATATCGATCAGGTCATGGAAGTTCAACATTTGCTGGCTACATTAGCTTACTATAGTTCAAAAATAGATCATATCCGTGTGAAAATATCACATTTTATTGAGAAGTCAAAAGATTACGTAGAAGCGATTACGTTAGCACAAAGGGTGTGTTATCTCCTCACCTCATGCCTATTAAAGATCTGACGTTAACTTTGGAAAACGGACGGAGAAGCTAGTTATATTCCTTTATTAGACGCCCATAAAGTAGAGTTCTATTATAGCCTATATCAGTCAGCGTTGAAAATTATAGAATTTATGATCACAATACCTTTTGATTCTTCCGATGCTTGGCAATCATACAAAATAGCACCGTTTCCTACTTTCATGACGAATAACTCAAGTCCAGTAATATCTAATTTGACGGGGCATGTACTGATTTCTTCTGATAAGAAATCATTTACAGTCATTAAAGACTTAGATAAACTCACTCACTGTTCAGAAGCCATGAATAATAAATTTTGTACAGCCGACTCTTTTGAATTCTATCCTATATCACGATTCTTGTGAGTTTAGGCATAGTGCTAAAACGGCTCTCTCTCTCATACAAGCGAAGGTTGTCTGGGGAAACTTTATCCCTTTTACGGTAATAAATTCAATTACAGGATGAATAATGGTTCCTGGATCCGTACGATAAAGCCGGATTCAACGTAGTATGTCCGGATGGGACCACCGCCCATGCCCCTATCTTTGTAGCAGCTGATGGTTGTACGGGGACATCTACAAACTACACCGTCAGAGGGGTCAACACGATAATACATGAGAAGGCGTATTTTGCGAACTACACTTGGGCATCTACAATCATCCCATCACTACCTCTCCCATACAACGCGCGGGTGGCTCATCGTTTGACGCAACTGGCTGAGATGAACCCAGCGTCACCGACTTATGCAGGTGGAGAAAATCTTCGCTACTACATTATGCTGGCCGTGTTCAGCGTGACGGCCATATTGGTTATCGCCGTCAACATCTTTGCTTGGCGTAGGCTGAGACGTAAACAGAAGGATCTCCAAGGAAAAAGTATTGGCCCGTCTAGATGACGTACCCGTTAAACTCAAGTCGTTTGAGTTTAGGGCCGCCTGAAACTGGCCACTTCAGTTTGTCGCCTAGGGAATTGTCTGGAATTGTGTGTGTGTGAAAAGCGGTCCGTATGCTGGCAAAAATGTAGGACAAGAAGACTCACGCCTTTGCATTTGAACAGTTAAAGTATCTCCCGGCACCTAATAATATTATAGCCCAATATTTACATTAATATACTACTAAAGGTATTTTTCGGGCACCTAATAAAATATATCAGCCCTATATTGCATTTGTGCACAATTGACACAGTTATTTACTATTATACCATTGTACAATTATATTTTATCTATTACAAAGAGTGACAAGGACTCCTTTAACAATTATCATGATCATGCTATAATCGTAGTAACCATTATTCTTAATCAGGTTACTTATTATCATTATTATCATGTATACATGTAACTTTTGATTTTTACCTTTTTTTATTATTTTTGGGTACTAATCATTATTATTACCAAACATGGATCTAGATTTTCCATGCATTTATCTTTGTTTATGAATATGTCAAAATGGGTATGTAACAGAACCTTTTTATGCATTTAATCACTTATTATGTTTATACCTAGACATATGTTACAGCACACTCTAAGAAACAATGTTTAAAGTAACTTTTGTTATTCAAGGCTTGAATAGGTAACAGTCCGAGCCTAATGTAATAAATACATTATTTCAGTTTACA
Organism: Macrobrachium nipponense; assembly: GCF_015104395.2. NCBI lineage: Eukaryota > Metazoa > Arthropoda > Malacostraca > Decapoda > Palaemonidae > Macrobrachium > Macrobrachium nipponense. The sequence continues at coordinate 887,764 of NC_087211.1, read as the reverse complement.
GGATCTGTAAATAAAAACCCATGACCTGAGGTCATGGCATTAGGAGGGTCCTACGTGACCAAAGCAGATCTAGATTACGCTATGCGCTGTCTGCAGTAGCCTGATTTAGCTCTGTACATTATCAGCATTTTATATTAATGATAACTTTGCACAACAACTTCCATGGGAAGCGGTTGACCTGTTAACCTACGCCGGAAACTTGTAACTTCCGAGCCGGCGGACTACGTATGTTTTTATATGAATCGCTGAGATACCTAATGTTCCGCTATCGACGTGATGCTTTAGAATGGCAGTTCCGTGCCAACTTCAAACATATCGGTCTCCGACCGAGCTGCATCTCCTAGTATGAGTTACAGAATAAAGTTGTTATATCGTTCAACTTATCTGTTTGAATCTTCTCCTTTAGTTAAGAAAAACCACTCTACTAAGATATCAGAGGAGATGGGAGGAAACCAGAAATACTTACGAATGACAGTCGTAAGGAGAAAAAAAAAAAAAAAAAAAAAGTCTTTCGCAAAGCGAAGGGACTTAGATATGTGGTCCGTAGTGAGGAGGCGAAGATTAGACTGAGTTCCATATATCACTGCGTAGTCCGAAGATTTCGTTTTTCGTACTGGTGATTCTCTCCTCCAGAATCACCAGTTCGTAATTACTGCAATAACTTTCCTCTTTTGGATGTCCCTTTACTCATATATATAAAAAACTAGTTACCAACGGTCTGTAAGCTAAGGAGAGAGGGGGAGATTTTTCTATTGTGTAGTTCACCCTGCATCTGCAGATCACATGCAGAGAAGAAAAAACGACGTCCCTCTCTGGCCGCTGAGTATATCTGGCAACCTCGTAAATACAAGAGACTTAATGCTGCAAGTATCGTTTTTAGTAGTCTTTGCTCATATTTTATGCAGGTCGACGTTAGCCTAATGCCATTTAAGAGGAGGGAGGCGAATTGGGGGGGCGGAGGTTGGTTGGGGGGGGGGGGGGGGGGGGGGGGGGGCTGACTGGGAATGAGAACTTTCTTTACTGATGTCATGTACTTTCTCTCCTTTTTGCTTTCTCAAGGGAAGTAAATGCTTTGATTTACGATTTGTTTTATTATTCAGGCTATCAGACAACTGTCAGGGTGTCCATAATTGAACTGGTGCAAATGCCTAGTTATTAGATATTAATTATTAAATATTAGGTATAACAAAAGACATAGGACACTAAGCAAACACAAGGGGACTTGTTTTAATACTATTTAACTGAATAGAAATGTAAAGGCCACATATATTTCGTAATTATCATAAGAAAACTTTGGTGTGTTTTCCGTTGCATTGGAAATGCAAATTTGACTGCTTAAGTAACTAGTAATTATAAAAAAAAAAATGATATTATACTCTCGGCGTTGTTACTTCATCGAAAAAATAGCCACTAAAGTAGAATTAAAATCTTTATTCCACAGAGAAACGATATGGATTAAACCCCATTTTTATTCTTCATCTTTGCCTACATTTTAATTTCTTACTTGTTTGAGACCCAACCGCTTTAATTATGTTGACCTTTCCTTATGAACGCAGCTCTGAGGGTGATATGCTGACTGGCACTATGTGGATTTAGTTATTACCGAAGCGAGGCGACAGTTATAGTTTGATACCATTTTGTCCTTTCAGTTGGCTCATTCGTTTTTCGGTCCTGAAGACGGTTCTGGCACCATATTTGCTTAACTCATTGTAATTAAGGCTAACGCTGAACGTCAGTCTCTGTTGTGATGTAAAGGCTTAATTTAAAGACTAAAATGCAGCAATTTCAGTTTATTCGACAATCTGGGCACGTATTTACGTTACATTAAACGCAACTATGCAGGCAATTCCATAACTAATATATCTTTTATATATTTTTTATAACAACTGTAGGCATTACTCATAGATGTCTGCATCGTCCTTTCGGCCCCTAGCTGCACAGTAAGGACAAATTTAGCTTCTGTTATGTTAATGGCGCCTGTAGGCTTATTCCATCTGAATAGGGGTTTATCTTCTGAATAATAATAATAATAATAATAATAATAATAATAATAATAATAATAATAATAATAATAATAATAATAATAATAATAATAATAATACAGTTATACATACATTCGCTTTTCTAAGCATAAAAAGTAGTGGAGGGGGATGTGTTCGATTCTCATCCCGGGCGGTTTCCACGCAGGAGACATAATTAGTTTAGAGGAACAAAGGAAACTTCTCTCCAGAGATCATTTCCCAGAGGGCGCCACAAAG
>NC_087211.1:882465-885006 GCF_015104395.2 Macrobrachium nipponense | reverse complement strand
TAGTTCTTTAGTCTGTCTCATGTATTGTCCGTGCATTGGTTTGTTGTGTCAGTCCTCTGTTCTGTCTGTCATTCTCCTGTCTGTATACTTCTGGGTCTTCGTTTACTTTTATCAGTCCTTCTTCCCATGCACTCTTTAGCCACTCGTCTTTCACTGGTTTTGAGATATTGCCCTAGTGCTCTGTTTTCGATGTTGACGCAGTCCTCTATACTTAGTAGTGTCCTCTCCCTCCTCCCTTTCGTGTTATGTATAATTTGTCCGTATTTGCTCTTTGGTGTAGTGCTTTGTGTATTGTCATATGTTTCCTGGTGTCATATGTTTCCTGGTTTTCTGACTATGGTGCGGAGTTCTGCCTTCGTCCATTCCACTATTCCTGCGCTGTATCTGATTACTGGCACTGCCCATGTGTTTATGGCTTTTATCATATTTCCGGCGTTGAGTTTTTGACTTGAGAATCACCTGGAGTCTCTGCATATATTCTTTCCTGATGGTGTGTCCCTCATCTCTTGGTGTTTTATATCCCCTCCTTCCATTATTCAGGTATTTGTATCCTGTCTCATCTTTGTGTTTGATGTTGCTCCTATCTTGGTAGCTTTATCCCTTCAGTTCTCGTTACTTTGCCTTTTTGTATGTTATTATTATTATTATTATTATTATTATTATTATTATTATTATTATTATTATTATTATTACATACAATTTTTTACATTAGACCTAACAGGTTACGTTATGGATATCGTACTATTGCAGCAAATTAAAACTTTCGAATACGGTTTTGGAAACGAAACTTTCCACCTGAATCGCTGGATGAGTCTCAAATTCTTTCCTACAAACCATTCATTCATAAAATCCGGTGATAATCCGGGAAACGTAAAAGGAGAGACGCCCGTAATATAGAACCTAACTTTTGGCGGGAAGCACTGACGTTCTTCTAAAAAGAGAAAGGTGCATTTTTACCGGCGATTCTATCTCATAATGCCTCAGATGTACAGCGCTGCCGGTCTCCCGTGTTAAATAACCTACCCAGTTTACTACTATGTCCCAATATCTTTCTCTTATGACAGCGCCGATTTGCATAATTTACTGCTGTCAACGTTATTGGATTCGAAAGATATTGAAATCCACTGTGGTGCCGACGACAGAATCCGGTTTTGGCGACAGACGAGTCCTTCCTGCTTGCAACCCTCGGCGAATCTCGCCCTTGTCAGAAGGGAAGAAGGTGGGTAATAAAGATGACGCTCATAGATACAACACACTATTCAGAGGCGGTGCAGCTGAAATCAGTAATAGGAAATATGTAACAGGATTTGAATGGGGTTATAATTGAATCTCATTATAACGCCGTCCTGTTTTGAGAACAGATTACCATAATTTGGGAGGCATTTCGATCTTAATTACAAATACTTTGATTAGTCAGGAGGATTCCTACAAACTGATAGCAACGTTAATTCTCCTTGCATTTTAACAATTTACTTTTTATCTATTTGCATATTAATTTGTTAATTTACCTTTTATATTATTGAAGCTTGAATTTTAAGTCACTAGCCCCTGTAGACTTGTTCCAATATCTTTCTCTTATGACAGAGCCGATTTGCATAATTTACTGCTGTTAACGTTATTGGATTCGAAGGATATTGAAATCCGCTATGGTGCCGACGACAGAATCGGGTTTGGGCGACAGAAGAGTCCTTCCTGCTTGTAGCCCTCGGCGAATCTCGTACTTGTCAGAAGGGAAGGTGGATATGAAAAGGGTTAGTCTTCTGATTAATAATAGTATTAAAATTGATAAGGATTTGTTAAAATATTTAGTTGGAAATCAGTCCTCATTGCTGAGATTCTTGTCACCTGCAACTTTCACCTCCACATTTGACCCGACACCTTCACCTGAAACTTTTGCCTACAACTTTCACCTTCAATGATTACGTGCAACTTTCCCCTGAAAATTTTACTACAACTTTCACTTTTAACATTTACCTCCAACTTTTACTACAACTTTTACTTTTAACATTTATCTTCAACATTAAATATGTCTCAAGGAAGGTTGTGAATAGGCGAAGAGAATTGCTGTACCTGATGTAACTGGGGAGAAAGAGAGAGAGAGAGAGAGAGAGAGAGAGAGAGAGAGAGAGAGAGAGAGAGAGAGAGAGAGAGAGAGGGAATAACTTTGTTTGATGAAACGACTTCGTGCAAAATTCATATCTGTATAATTTGAACAATCAGACCACGGCATTTTCTTGTGAAACCGGTGATGTTGGACAACGCACTTCCAGTAACCATAATTACGTATAATTGCTGGGGACTGGAAAAGCATCCTAATCCTTATAAGTTACTGATCAAACAGGGGTTGTAAAAACGGTCATCCCTGGAATAAAAACAAGAGAAAAAAAAGAGTAGTTCGATCTCCTCAGACAGTTTCATTTCGACAGTTCCGAAGGGGAGCGATTTCCATCGCACATTTTTAACCGGAATAATCCTTCGGGCGAGCCCTATGAGAGCTGAAAATCAGCTCAGTGGTCTGGTTAAACTATTCTTATAATAATA
>NC_087211.1:874965-877465 GCF_015104395.2 Macrobrachium nipponense | reverse complement strand
TGAAGCAGGGAGACGACTTGAACTAATCTAGGAAAGGAGAGAGAGAGAGAGAGAGAGAGAGAGAGAGAGAGAGAGAGAGAGAGAGAGGCAGAATGAGGGGGTTGTAAAATAAATGTCGAAAGTCAGTAAGAAGTAAAGAAGAAAACTTAAAAGGGAGAACAACTGCTTTTGAATACTACTTAACGGTAGTTATCTGTATTACATACAAAATCTCGTATAATGGGTAATTTATGTCACCATTACGCGCATGAATTATTTTTGAACTTTTTGATATCATTGGATTATCTGTCACACAGTAAGGCCCGGAGTTGAATAAGCATATATTGCACTGCAGGACCCATAATGACGTGACCTACTGATGACTGATGTTTTCATTAGTCCAACGTAATTGTCTCTGTGCTACAGCACATTTTTTCCTAAATGCAAAATATGTTCGGAAAGCCTCTATGCCTGTCATCATTAGTTCCAGGGAGGAAGCTCCGCCATTTTTCATTATGAAGGGTGCTGCATTGCTGGATGATAAATGACAGAGCTAATTAACCAGTAATGTCATTTTGTCGCTCTTTTGTTTATATGATCGCTGACAGAAGCTTCTTTCTGCCTTGTGACTCGGATCGTGACACATTCTTTGGAAGCTTGAATTTCGAGTCAATGGTCCTCGTGTGCTTGGTTCATATGAATAAGGGTTATCCTTTGTTAATAATAATAATAATAATAATATAATAATAATAATAATAATAATAATAATAATAATAATAATAATAATAATAATAAGCAGATTTTCATTCCCAGCTGCATTTTATTTTTATAATTACGCGAAGCACATGTCCATTTTCATAATCAGAACCTCGTCTATGGTTGACTGATCATCGAACTTTAGACTGTCAAGCCAAGCCAGTGGGACTGGAGAGGTTGGACAGCAAGATGAAGGTCTATTTTATTTTCCCATTTGTGAAAGTGATGCATTTTTTCCGATGTCCTAAATTAATTTTGGGCGAATACTGGACGGAGTAATTTCAGAACTATCAGTACCATAACCTCAATTTCTTTCGCGTAGATTTCAAAGAGACAAATATCAAAATATATGTCCCAGATTCTTTTCTATTAAGCTTTGATCCCACGCCCCGATAACAGACAGACAGCTTCCCCAGCTCAGCTATGTAGCTTTAAAGCTATAGCCGCCCAAAAAAGCTCTGATAAACCGAGCATCATTTAGTGACGCTGGACAACTGCGCCTAAACTCATTTGTTTAAACAGGAGAGCCAATGAAATGAATTCCCGTGAAAAATGTTGACGGGGCAACTCCCAGGACGTGCTTCCTGGACATTTCCCGGTTCTGTTCTGTTGTTGTGGGGAAACATTGTCGGGTTAAATGATATTTATTGCCTTTATCTCTGCGATGGTCCCAAAAGCAAAGCGCTGTGACTTTGGCTTAGCAAAAGGCGATCGTGATAATTTATGCTTGACGCTGCTTGTTCAATGAAAGGGAGGCTACAAAACGGGAATATTTCCGAGCGAGGTTTGTGAATGATTTAACCTTTTGTGCTGCTCTGACTGTAAATAGGTTGTCTGAGGCATAGAAATGAAACTGTTTTGGGAAATGAAAGTTAATTACGTGAGTTTTTACTCATATCAATTAGTTTGTTTTTGTATAGATAAACGTACAAAGGTATGGTATAGCTGTCCAGATGTAGGTTTTATGTCAAGTTTTCCTAAATACCATTTTAGTTTTAGTAGAGTAAGCTTAACATTGACATTATCTATCTCACCACATGAAATCTCTCTCTCTCTCTCTCTCTCTCTCTCTCTCTCTCTCTCTCTCTCTGTGGGTGTGTGTGTGTGTGTGTGTGTGTGTGTGTGTGTGATCTCAAAGAACCTAACATTCATTCACACATCCATGAAATATATATGTGTTATGTCTTCTCGATTATGCCATCTGCCTGTTTAAATAAAAAGCAAGTGACAATATTTCAACTTCCTTCATAATATTGTTGGATGCTATTCATCCATCAAGCTTCATAGACATCGCATGATTCTTATAACCATTCAGAGCAATAACGGAATTGATCTCATTGTAAGTCATTTTCAATAAAGCTTTCTATTTATCCCACCATTCGTATCACCTCTCACTGCAATAAAGTATATTTAATTGTACGTCATGTTAAAGGAAATATACCAGAACTGAAATTTAAAATTTAGACCAAAGGCCGATCAAGGGCTGGGACCTATGAGGTCATTCAGGCCTAGCAGGAGGAAAAACCTCAAAAGCAATTGCACTATGAAATAATTGTTAGGAGAGGGGTTGAGGAAAGTCAGATGGAAGGAAGAGAATATGAACGGAGGTACAGCAAAAGTAATGAAAGGGGTTGCAGCTAGGGGCCGAAGGGACACTGCAAAGAACCTTAAGTAATGCCTACAATGCACCGCTAGAGGTGTACTGATGGCACTGACACTCTGTGGTGAATAAAATACATATCATGAAACATTGAAACAAAAAATA
>NC_087211.1:842465-872465 GCF_015104395.2 Macrobrachium nipponense | reverse complement strand
ATAAAATGCACTGCTACAAAATTTCATCCAGAAATGTACTGAAGGCTCAATCTAACGAAATGGGCAGAGGAGACAAGAAAGAGAGAGGAGAGCAGAGAAGGAGAGAGAAGAGAGAGAGAGAAGAGAGAATCAACAAAAATGAACATAAGAGCAAAATTTACATATATGACTAAGGAAACTGCTGAGAGAGAGAGAGAGAGAGAGAGAGAGAGAGAGAGCACCAGAGGGAGGGAGTGGGGAGCTTTTCATTGGCCCAGGTAATCTCTCCGTCGAAATGGATGAGCCTCAGAATGAAGAACCATTTGTCAGAGCAAGAAGGCCATATTTACGCAAGACAATTACATAACAAAACTGTTGAGGGACAAAGTCTCAGTCTCCTGTTGAGTCAGGCTGGGAGGAGACTACGTCGACACTTTCATTTTGGAATTCCATGTCATCTATTTGTTAGGTCATCTTTTTACACACATACACACACAGGTTCCATAAGTTCACTTACGGTTTATACATCGTTTCCCTTCCACTACATACCCATACATTTATCACCATTTTAATTATTGTTTACAGATTATACATCACACAAACAATTCATCTGGGAAGCTTCAACTACCAAAAGTACTCGACATGAACAGTGGCCTTTAATAAAACGATTAATGTTTTGTGAAAATTCGCCTGCAAAGCCAAGCAACGGGACACTTTCAGCCTTTCACTGCTTTAGGCAGTGAAAAGGAGAAAAAGAATGGAGACAGAACCGTAATGCATACAGTGCAGTTACTAAGGTGCACTGACGGTAATACTCCCAGACGGACGGAGTCTTCTATAAAAGATATCTAGTAGTTATAAGTTCCTTTCATTATTCATTGTACTGACCTTAGTCCTCCACTGTGCTGTCTAGAATTTGTGTATTTTTCCCGGCCGTTTTTCCTGATCGTTTTGACATCCAAAGATAATCATGAACAGCTGTGACGAGGCTCCCAGAAGCTGCTGCTCAAGTCAAGGTCATCGCGCAGTTCGTGTCAACCTGCAGTTGAAAGTATATTCGAATTAAATTTCCAATTCACAGATTTCTCTAGCTTAATTCAGATGTTGCGAATTTGTGTCTTTCCAGAACACTTAATAATACTGAGGTATGCGTGTTCTCGTATTCAGCTGTTTCGTGAAATCTATATAATCAACTTTAAATAATCATTGTTATTGGCCATAACATTAATCATGAAAATCTATAATTTAATAGTAAACTTTTAAGCAATGCATTATTTATGTGGTAAATAAAATCTTCATTCTTTCGTCAGCATCGTTGATATTTCGCCAGTATTCACAAAAATGAATAAGACATTCTATACTGTAGGCACGCGTTCAAATGTATGGACACTATGGCCGTACAATCTGACAATACTATTAAAGAGCTCATTGCTTCTTTTGTATATCTCCTTAGTCAGTAAGGGAATAGAACAATAGTTGTATTACCAGTTCGACATCTGGTCTGCTCTGTCTACATCCAGATTCTAACAAGACATTTTCATTCACGAATCCGGCTCATTCTCGAAAGCTTATAAATTCTTTCTGAATACTAATTTATCTCGGAGTTTATACTCTCATTTGGCGTGGCGAGTTCGCTGGTCACTTAATTGACAAAAAATATCACTGAAAGCCATCAGTGAACTCATGGGGTGGATGTAATCTCCGGTAGTTACAGTAACAGTCCAATGTGACTTAAAACTGGTCAAACATTTTATTAACACTCCAGTATTAAACTGAACGTGTGCTTGATGTAGTGTGCATAGATTTAAGTAATTTGCTTAATTATAAACTTAATTATAAATAGTGAAAGTCTTAAACCAGGGGAAATGAAATCTAAATACTCTCTTTATTGTGACATATTAAAGACAAAATCCACTTTGGTGTTATTATTAATAAATCATAAACCTGTTACAGTAATTATGTCCTACACAAGGATTCTGTAATATACGCACAATGCTAATAATCCCAATCTAAAAATATGGACTTTTGAACTTGTCGAAGTCTATTCATCTGACACCTACAACAAATAATTCTTTCTAGGCAATTTGCAATCCAGTCCAGTCATTTAAAAGCATACAGTTCAATAAATTCTTGTCTAGGCATATTTCAGTACATCTAGGTACCAAGTCTGCTCAAGAAAAATAAAAATGTAGAATTACCGACGAGATTCTTTCAGAAAGATGCCCCGTTTGTCATAGCCCGCCTATGCAGGTCTCTCAACAACACACATTCAATTAAGATTATTTTGCTGTTTAATACCCACTCATATGTATACTCTTAAGCAGTATTGCCCTTAATGATGGATTTACAAGTAGACAAAAGGACTTGAGCTGAACACTGAAGCAGAGTAACCTGTGGTTACAAGACGATACAAATTTGCTGCTGTCTACCTTACAACTTGGCATAACTCTTACTGTCCCTGAATTAACATTAAAATTATGGGGGCTGAATTAGTGACCATAAACGAGCTCCAGGAAGGCAACGCAGACAAAATGTCAAAAGATACCTTCCTGCGATTTAGTTTTCCCGGATAATAAACAGCATCAGCAATTTGCCGTATCTACTGACCATTTCAAGCTCTGCGATGCATATGTTTTCTTAAATATTTTTAAATATCAACTGTATCTTACTGAAAATTTGGCACAACATGTTTTACACCTGTCGCTAATATATGGCAATATAATTAAGTACCCTGAATTAATAATTAAGGCAGTTTAATAAGAAACTGTTCAATTTCCTCAGTATTAGTTGTAAATATACGAACACCTGTCGTTGGCTTAGCCAAAGAGTTAGGAAAGAAGCCCCGCCCACTCCTCTCTTTCTTACTCTGTCTGATACTTATGAATGGAATAGTGCACTACCATGTGTTTTTTTTTTTCTTTTTTTTTTTTTTTACGTTTTAAAATGTACACGAACTACCATTTATTACTAATTACTTTTCATAAAGCCATTTGTATATTTTTATTTATCATGTACCTTTCTTATCTATTTCCATAAGATTGGTGCGGTAGTAGCAATTTTAGATTATTATTGGAGATATAAATAGGGAAGGAAAAAACAGATCATAGTTTAATTAAAAGTAAGATCATTATATACATTATTTTATTATATATATCCAATAAAGTATGTACAATATATACAGAAATTTTACAGATTTTGAAGTAAATTTTTGCAGTAACCATGAAAACAGCATAGACATACAAAATAAAAAACTGGTGGGTAAATATATCAAAAACTTATTAATTACAGGACTATATATGCACATGTAAAAGGATATTTCAGCTCACTCCCCATCACTGTCTAAAAACAGATCGTCCTCGTCATCACTGGCGACGTTGACAACGATTGGATTTATGGAATCCCGGACGTTGTCAGTAAGCCAGTATTCGTTCTCGAAAGCTTGACTTCGTTGGACAGCTCCTTCCCACACCTGTTTAGTGAGCCAGTAGTTACAAGCCTTGCTTCCTTCCTCCAATCTGGCCTTTAGGTCTGCCCTGGTGAAATGCCGTAACGATGAACGTACATATAGCTTCATATTCGCCCATACCTGCTCGATGGCATTGAGTTCAGGATGGGCGTGTGGAAGGCGGACGACAATATAAACACACCTGAACAGCTTGTAACTACTGCCCCTCTAATTTTCAGCCGGTATAGTTTCCAGTATATATACTCTAAATAAACCACGAGGTCATAATAATCTCCCAAAATAATGAAACAAATAAACTTTATTGCATAAACTAATTTGGATATATAAAACCATAATCCATAAAGTAATCTAAAAATGTAAAACACTATACGTCATAATCGTAGTACGGTACACTTTCATTCATATTTTGTTAACAAGGAGAGAAAGAAGTGGGCGGGCCGTCTTCCTAACGGTGTCCGAAAGTCTCAGTCAAATGCAAAGAAAATTGGAAATGTTCAAGAGTAAAGTGCCATTATTAATCATTTTAGATACTCTGTTATTTTGCCATACATTAGCGGAAGGTCTAAAACATGTTGGGCCAAAATTTCAAAAAAACCTACCTATGCACCGCAGGCCTTGAAATGGTCAGTAGTTAAAAAAAAAAAAAAAAAAAACCATAGTAAGTACCTATAATTTTGCAATGCTCTCACTCTTCGTCCAGTCAACAGTCAACTACTGCATCAATTACCATCATATCGTGAAGTTCCTTGTCTAGTATTCCAGGTGCTTTCTCAGTTTAAAATCTGTTGGAGATTCTTCCACCGGAAGTCCCATTTTCTCATTCTCAGATGTCTAGAATTGTAGTCTCATCATCTAGAAACTGACGGTCACGAAGCGTCACTTACTTCTTCAGTCTGTTGAAGACGGCGACGCCGAGTGCATATTATGCCCGTCTTGAGGAAGGCCTTGATATATAATATGAACTGGTCTTAAACATTAAAATTCCAGCGCAGTGTTTTAACAAGAATGGAAACATTAACACGGCATACTTTGAGAGAGTTGCTACCCAAGATTAAGCCAAATTTAATAAGGCTTCAGTGTCACATGGTAAAGTCAGCTTTCACGTAAATCAGCCGGCAAATAATAACAAATTACTTTGCTAGCTTACTGCTATTCGTCCTTCGATATAGGCCACAATGAACCATTTTTATAGATGAAATGATTAACTTCAGGATTTCCGCGAATTACTTTTAGATATTTCCACGATTATCAAATGTTAAATGAGAGCTTTCAAGTTTTAAAAAGTCACAGTTTCTAGACAGGAATTATTAGCTATGTATAGACTCGAGTAGCTGGCTTCTTGTGTTTTGTAATATTTATTTTCAAAGTCTCTTGTGGACATAACTTACTGCAACAGGTTTATGATTTATTAAAAATACAAAATTAGATCATATATGCAATATATTGCATTAAATAAACTAGTTAAAATATATGCAATTAAAAAAACTAGATCCTCACCTACTTCCTTCTACAGCAGATGATGCATTGACCGACGACCCGAGCTGTAGAATAAGCTACATAAAACAGGAGAATGATTGTCCAGAGAGCAACGTTAAGCCAGAACATGTTGAAGTACGGGATGTGCATTCTGAAAACATGTTACGCAATATATAGACCAGTGAGATGAAAAGGCAAATTAACACCTAAATATAACATTTAAAAGACCTACAGTTGTGAACAGTCTGTGGCTGAACTAACCACTATAAGAATTACGGAAATTTAGGTAAACAAGTCACATCTTTACAGATGAAGAAAACTACGTAACAACTTCTCAAGAGATTAAACTCCTAAACATTTGGCGCTATTGTCCCAGTACCATGAAATTAAGAAATGTAGTGTTAAAAAAAATAAAAAAGTAAGAGGCAGCTTTTGGAAACTGCCACAACCCCGCCTTGTTGTAAATAAGTTTTTTTTATCATTCTTGTTACTTTGGTAGTTTTTTAATACTTATGGGTTTTTATTTTTTGTAAAAAGCAATCCAGTAATTGGCAGAAACAGACTACCTTCAAGTTTTTATGTATTTTGATGGATTAGTCAGGAACTCGAGAGATTTTTGTAATATCATTACAGCCTGATCATTTATACAGAAGCTTGCCCTTAATCTATTGGATATGATGTTGTAAAATCAAACACAATTCGTACTTTAACTATGAAGTCAAAGAAACTTGCAAACATAAGCGAGTTCTCACCCACAAGCGAAATGTTACCCAAAACTGAGGTCCCAGTGTATAGAGGTTTTACAAAAGGACAGCATTGTTTTTAACCAGGCAAATGATCTCAAGTTAGATTGAAAGTCTAGCACGGATCGGTAAGGTTTAAAATATGAGATGGATAGTAATTAGGCTCGTAATAAACCTGTTGATCTCAGGTTAAAATGGGAAAGAAGGCAACGGCCAATAAGATATGTTAAACTTTATGTTCAAGTGAAAACCCGATTAACAAGACTCTTGAAGATTCCAGGTACGACCTCAATTCCAATACATCAGTTTATGGGAAATAAATCGAACATTACATTTGACAAAATGCTTCAGTGGAGCTCAAATCGATATCCGGAAGATAATTTAACGTTAATGTCTTTGTTTAGAATGATGGAAAACTTTTAAATCGCAATAAAAGCGGAAAATTAAAAGTCGCTGTTAAACGCGACCCTCAGACATCAATAAAAGCCCAAGTACTTTCGAAGAAGTAGTTTCAAGTTAAAGGATTCTCAGAGAAAACTAGATACTCTGATCGCAGAGGAATTATTTACGTATTCAACACAACGTTAATATTAAAACCTACCAAAACGAATGGCTTTTACAGCACAAACATGAATGAAAATACAAGAAACGAGCAGCGTATACCCGCAATTCACAGGACTTTCAATTCAGCACGATAATAGGAATTTAAAACTTCCCAAAACAAAACGTCTTTACTTTTTGCATATGATTATCGTCGAAACACTCAGACGATTACTCAAGTCGTGAAGAACGGAAATTATAAAGAGATTCTCTAGGATAAACTAGACGCCCAGTTCACATAATGGTTATTTACACATTCAGCGCAACAATAACATTAAAAATAAGCCGAAATAATATGCTTTACCTTATTAGTTATGCAAGCACCGTCGAAAAAACACTTAGACGAATATTCAAGTCTCTTGAAGAACGAAAATAGCAAAGCATTAGGTCAGAAAACGAATACTGGACTGGCCGAGTCTGAGAGCAGGTTCGTCCATTCAGAGTTTCGACAAGACTTAAAAACACTAAAAATACAGATACATAAAAAAAATGAGTGCTGAACTATTCTTGCCTAGTTTCGGAATTTGTTCGACGACCATAAGCAGTTTTAGGACTCTGCAGCTTCAAGGGATGGAAAGATAAATAGTGAGTTTAAAGGACTACCGCAAGGAGATAGTAATTAGAGTATCTGCCATCAGGGAATGCGGATATCATCACTTACAGCAAGAGCCTTAATGCTGAGAAGAACTGCAAACCAGAGAGATCATCAAACAGAGAATCAGGTAGTGAATCTCTAAGTCGTCTGGGAATACGTTCCAATACTACAAAGAAAGGACTGAGACCAATAAGGAGGGAAATGTTTATTGTGGTTGGATGTCAAGAAGTGAGGGATCAGGCCACAATTTTTTATGCAAATGCCTCTCTCGTCCCTGGAGTATTTCATTTCCCTTCCTCTGCAAAACGCGAGTAAATCATTTTTGGAGAGATTTCAGACAATCAAAACGGAAGGACGGAGGAGATATTATTGATATGTTTCGTAAATTATTCTTGAACTCCATTCGCAAACGGGATGGCACTCATTAATATTACAGCGCAGAATATGTATGTTCATGCAAAAGCAAGACTGTTTTATTTCGAATCTAATATAAATTCATGTGGCTGGATTAAGAATCATTTTGCAATGTTTCCCTCTGTTTAGAAAATAGTTACATTGCACCAAAGCAGCCAATTATTTTATAGCTTATAAAATCTGTAACGAAAGTCCTTTATACTTCTACGAGGTTTGAGCCAAATTCTTGATTTACAAACGTAGACAAACCATTAGTGATGGACATCAATGTTTACCTTTAAATGGAAAATAATGAGATGATTTTCATTAATACAAATAGCATCAGGTTGGTTAAGAAATCAATCAATAGAAGAAATCTTCACTGAGGTAAAAATCTTCCCCCTGAAAACAAATCATAGTTAGATTTTAGGATAAAAAACCTCAACAAAAATCATTCTCTCTCTCTCTCTCTCTCTCTCTCTCTCTCTCTCTCTCTCTCTCTCTCTCTCTCTCTATCCTCTTCTCTCTTCCTCTCTTCTCTCCTCTCTCTTCTCTCTCTCTCTCTCTTTTATCCTATTCGTAATATTTACGCACTATTTTCAAATATATCTTGATACAGCTTCCATTAAAAACTATCTGGAGAATTTATAGACATGAATACAGAGGTCACAGGTGATGCAGTCTACTCTCTTGCAAATGCTTTTAATTTTTCTACGCGGAAAATGATAATGTGATTCGAAGTAAGCTGTATCCTGACATGACATCTTGCAATACCCCCCCTCTCTCTCTCTCTCTCTCTCTCTCTCTCTCTCTCTCTCTCTCTCTCTCTCTCTTGCTCAGAATTTCTGCCCAGAAAACATGAATATGTAAGAATTCTATTTGGTAAACCCATTTTCATTTATATTGAAAGAAATGAAAGGTTTAAGATAATTTAGCTGAAATTATATAGGTAGTACGAGTGAATCTTCCTATTCAAATAACAGTTCATAAGATCCATTGCTATGATTTATATTTGAAAAGTGACTAAAGTAGAGCAGTGGTTCCCAAACTTTTTCCTGTCATCTCCCCCTGCACCCAGTTCAACCATCCAGATATCACCCTTCATGTGTATGAGGGAAAGAGTTGTTAAAACACACTGTGACTATTTACTCATTTATTTTTCAAATGTACAAATTTATAGATATACATATAGTTACAGAGTAAAAGTGGATAGAGAGCGGTTAGTAACAACTAACGGCATAGCCATAGAGAGCGGTTAGTAACAAATAAAAGGACTTTTGTTCGCTCTTTTTACTTTAGAATCAAATTAGTGAGATTTTTTTAGGTTAGTATGTAGTGTAATTATTTCCTTCCTGGTAACTTCAGATTTCTCCCCAGGGGGATATTTCTCCCAGTTTGGGAACCACTGCTGTAGAGAAAACGGAGATATATCCCTATTTCACAGAAGTAAAAAAAAAAATTTATATTCTATCTAACAACAGATTTTTGTTCCCTTCCCGTATCGATTTATTGGTCATTCATCTCAGACGAGGCTTTGTTCTTGGCTCCCTGTTCATCTTCGGAAGAAGAAGAAGAAGCAGAGGACTTGCAAATTAAAGAACAGATATCGTAACCTTACAATATCAGGGAGGACAGACACCTTTTCTTGAAGAGAGAGAGAGAGAGAGAGAGAGAGAGAGAGAGAGAGAGAGAGAGACGGCTATCATTTTTTGTAATGACAAATTGATGTGACAGTTCCCATAAGTGCATTCAATAAAATGCTGCTATGGCATTATCAATTACAGCTTCTCATTCATGCAGATATATATATATATATATAATATATATATATAGATATATATATATATATATATATATATATATATATATATATTTATATATAGTATTATATATATATATATATATATATATATATATATATATATATATATATATATATATATATATATATATATATATATATATATATAATTACCTTCGTCTAATAAAACTGAAGTATTCAAAGCATGGAAATAAAAGCACCTATTAATAAAATTTACATTTCTGCAAAAGTCCCAATTCCAATAAAATTTCCTTCACCTTTGAATAAAGAACTATGACAGACAGACATCCAGTCTAGCTCCCATCATCATCATCATTAAACAGGGAATCCCTTCAGAGGACTTCACTCTCATCCAGGTTTACACTTGTGCTTATTTACATGTTAAAGGAATCCCATTCAGAGATGACAATGGTTGGGGATGGGGGAATGTTGCGAAACAAAAGGAATATTCTCTTTATGGCAATGAACTGAATTTATACTCAGTCTCTGAGCGAAATACAAGTGCTTCGTCCTCCGTAATGGGAGAGGCAAATAATGAAACGGAATAAGGAGTCGAGAGCCTCTATAAACAGGCTAAATAGCGTAGGGACATATAAAAAGTAGTTGGCGAATAATGACATGAGCAGCTTAGTGTCGGAAAAAGAGGATGACTGAATCTGGAAATGGATGTCTGAGGGAAATTCAGGGAAGAGTAAAATCATTTCAGGTATTATGAAAATGAGTAAGACTGGACTCATCCAAACTATAGTTTTGGGGAGACCATAAGGAGAATCTTCTGAGTGATAGGCCAGTTTTTATTGAACCAAAAGACGACGATTTAAAGAGTATTTGGGATGTATAGGCTTGCGATATTAGAAAGTAGTCACTATAACAGGTGATAAAGGACTGATTCCTAAATAAAATGTGGATAGTCATTAGTATTATAAAAAAAAGTTAGCAAAAAGTAAACGTATGCAATTTTTTTTATTCATTCTCCCTCCACATCCAACGACAGGCTACAACAATCGAATAATAGGCTTACTGAATTTTAAAGTAAGATGCCCATGTGGCTTCATTCTCAGCCTGGTTTGGAGATCGAACTCGTTTCCTAGACTCTTGAGCCGACTGGATACTATTTCGTTAGAGAGAGAGAGAGAGAGAGAGAGAGAGAGAGAGAGAGAGAGAGAGAGAGAGAGAGCTACCCACTGTGAACTGAAGGGGAATCTATTTCCTTATGCAGAACAGAGAGAGAGAGAGAGAGAGAGAGAGAGAGAGAGAGAGAGAGAGAGAGAGAGAAGGCTTCCTTTGTAATTCCATAAAACGTTGCAGTGTTTTTCTTTTCTCGTCGAGTGGCAAAAGATCTCCAAGGGGACATTTTACCGAGAGCAACACCAAAGAACAACGAGGAAAAAGACTGGAATTCTTAAGGAAACGTTTGATGCTGCTGCTGCTGTATCCGTTTTCCCTATGATGAGAGAAAAGTTCTTTAATGAAACCACTTCCCAATTTTCATTTCTGCAAAGTTTTCCTTCTCTGCGTATCCAAAGTTTTCCCCTTTTTGTCTCGTGATTTCCAGAACCACCAAGTTTCGCAACTCCCGAATTTATTGAGAGGGAGGTGGGTCCTACAAAGGACAGCAGCTCTGAATAATGATGAGTCTTCAAATGGAAATCAACAAATAAAATCTAGGTAACTTTGACTGCCTTGGTATTGATGGAACTATAGTTTATTGAACAAAAGCAATAATGATAAAATCCTTGATTAAAAAAAGATAATCAAATAAAAATAAAATAAAATTGCATAAAATAAATGAAATATGAATACAAATACATACATACACACACGTACACACACTCGCAAACACACACGCACATACATAGTCTGTACTTAAGTTTGATACCTCTCCCAGAACAAACATAAATAGAGACCCTTTACATTAAGACAAACCATGATATAACCCAAAGGAAGGACAAACTGTCAGAAAACATTTTGAAAAACAAACATATGCTATTTCTCGATAAAAAATCTTTCCCGTTTTTATGTTGTTTATGAGTATAGTATTTTTTTTCCCTCATGAAAGTAACCATAAATAGCATATTCAAAGACAGAACGAGAAAATAGGCGACTCATGCAATAATTCGTGCAGTATTCCAGTTACAAAATGCAAAAGGGACCTCAGAAAAGTTTCGACGTCGTTCGAGAATATTTGGGGGAAGCGAAGGTTCGAGAGAAAGAATGGTCAGTAGGAGAAGAGCCTCGCTACCGAGGTCAACCTAATTAAAGGAGTCTCGGGAACCTCTGACGGGAATTGAGTTGTGTATCGTAGGGCGAAGTTCCCGTGAAACTGAATAAGAGAGACACTACCGTTCGTCATTTTTAGAACGCAGAATAAGCAAGAGTCACAGAAAAGATTCTGTTGACATCTGTTGACAAACAGGAAGTGGGGGAGGGGGATGTTTTTTGAAGGAATTGAGAGAGAATTGAGGAACATTACTAGATTCATGAGTTTTAGGAAAAGAAAGAGCTAAGGAACAATGATAGTAACTGATTTAATAAATTATATAAATAAAAGTAAAAAAAGATATAAACCCGACCTTTTTATATGCTGACGATACACCTAATTAAAACATGCAAATATAAACAAATGATGAAGAAATATATCCTAATGATGACCAAAATTCTCGAGAATAAACTTAGACATATATATATATAGATATATATATATATATATATATATATATATATATATATATATATATATATATATATATATATATATATATATACACACACACACGTGAATAGACATAAAAAAGATTATTTGACTATACGCCCAATAGTACAAATATAAATAAAGGCTGCAGAAATGCACCCTAATGGAGAAAACTTACGAAAATAGACTTAGGATTTAAGTCTCATCTGGGACTTCCTTAACCGGCACCCGAAAACCCACCACTATTCCCCCAATTCCCCCACCCCCGCCCTCCCCGGCAGGAAGAAAGGGTGCTCGCCGGGGAGATTTTAATTATCCAAGTTCTGTACTACAGACCCGACCCGTGGAATGGAATCTTCAAAGCCCTTTCGCATCTTTCGTAATACTCAATAAACGAGGTCGGGTTTTGCCTCCCGGGAAGGAAATTGTAATGAGATTTCATTTACCAAAAGCCACAGCTTTTTCTTATTTTAGGTCGATGAAGTCCCCTCGAGAGGCTTCGCCAGATTTATTCTCTTAATGAGAAAGGTTTGGTATGTTATTTCATGGTTGCTATTGTTATTTTCCGTATGTTAACATCTCATTACTGGGTTTAGTTGATTTTTACATAAACACATGCATATACGTGTGTGTGTGTATATATATATATATATATATATATATATATATATATATATATATATATATATATATATATATATATATATATATATATATATATATATATATATTTTTTTTTTTTTTTTTTTTTTACAAAGTGGCCAAGTATCTGGTTACCATGCATCAAATATTTACCTCACCAAAAGCCAGACACCTGAACCCTCATAACACGTATTAAACGACTGAATACTCTAAAGGCAACAGTGATCCCTTAACACTTACCAGTATTGCAGAAAATCAGACTAAGTTCATCAAAAACAGGTGTGAGGTAATCTTGTAAGCAATTAAATTAATCAAAAGGGCATCACTCCATCAACAAGTTAAAGTATTTCCCTGATTTCAAAAGTCTAAGTACTTCCCTGGTTCTAAGTCACTTCAAGTAAATTGCAGGAAAGCAAATCAATTACCACCTCTATGTTTCTACCTATCATCAATATAATCATAATCATATATACTGGTATAAAAATAAAAACACTTATAAAATTTTAAATACAAAAATTTATTATCAAATTCAAAATTTATAAGTGAAATTCACAATATCAGGGAAAATTACTGGTACGTTGAAACAAAGTAAAGTTTAATTAATTCTTGAATCAAATTAAGTAAAAATTAAATCAAAATTAATTTATCACAAAAATTCAAGAAAATTAATTCAATTGAAATTCAAAAGTGTTAGGCAATAATTGAAAATTTGAAATTAATTCACAAGTGCTAAACATAATAAAACTTGAAAGAATTCTAAGTAAATGCAAATTAATTCACAAATGTTAAATTTAATTAAATGTGCAATGATTAAGCAATGAAAATAACTGTCAATTAAATTGTGAATGCAAATGAAAATATAAAATAAAAAGACACACTTCAATAAGAAAATTAAACAGTGCACAAACAATGGAACAAACACAAAACACAAAAAATATGCAATGTGTAAAAGTGTAAATCTTTTTTCACTCAAAACATTATAACCAACAGTTTTTACCAAACCTTCATAACCACCTGTTATTAGTTAACCAAACCATCATAACCATTAAATAATTAGTTAATCATTGTTCCTAACAATTATTAGCTATTAGTTATTACCTAACCGTTATTAGTTATTAGTTATTACCTAACCGTTATTAGTTGCAACTAATAAAAAATATTTCACACTTTACCTTGGTATACCAATTTCTTTCTTTGCTTTGCTGCAGGCTTGATTCACACTTTCACAAAAAACCACGCGCCGTTACGAAACAATGTTTGTTCAGATTCCGCAAAAAAAAAAAACTAAATAACACTAAACAAACCCTAAGAAATATCAAAAATATGAAATTCTAAGTTACGAGTGACCAGTTTTACGTTACGTTAATATAATCTCAATGATGTCGAGTGAAAGAGAGAGAGAGAGACAGAGCGAGAGAGAGATCTGATCGCCTCAGGGTTCTAAGATGTAATAATAATCTCTTCCTTTACAAAGCTGGACAGGGCAGATGTCAAAAAACGTATTTTTTTGGCACGAATGCTTCCAGAAAGTTCAAAATCTGACGCAATCTTCATAAAGAAATGTGCAATCTCCACGTGGCTTTGATCAAAGACATACACGTACAAGACAAGTCTGCTCAACAGACACGTACCCGACTGAAACGGAGGTTGAGCGATAATTAAGATTGACATGTTTTGATAACAACGCAAGACTCTATTCGATCGCTATCAGATGCGTTGACAGATTTAGGAGAGCAATGGATCTCTCAGACCCTCTAATCTTACAGTGTTGACATAAAAGGGGAAACAATCATAGCTTCGAAAAGACAAAGAAAATCTCTCTCTTTTAACGTTATATATTATTTTACATTATGTAATGCGAAATCTGAACACAAATTTTAAAACATCCTATTCTAAGCTATCTAGGAATCTGAAAAAAATGTTCCACAATCTACATGACATTTCAAAGAGGGGAAATATTGCATTTTGAAAGTAGCAATATATAATATATATATATATATATATATATATATTATATATATATATATAAATATATATATATATATCATTATATATATTATATATACTATATATATATTGATTATTAATATATATATATTATATATAGATACACATGCGTGTGTGTGTATACGGATATACATACACATATGCATGCATAACCACAACACTCTCAATATGTATGTATATGTGTGTTTGTAGATGTGTGTATCTGTGTGTGAGTTCCCAGACGGGTATCTTACAACCAAATCTACATTGGATATCAGAAAATCACAATTCTATTGCTACAAGAAAACCATTCGTCTTCATAGCAGGAAAAATATACCTTCGGAAAGATAAAAAGAAGGCTCGGTTTTTTTTTTTTTTTTTTAAATCATTCACTCATTTTTCTAGAACAATCTTGTACTTCCAAAATTATTAAAGTAAACAAACACTGTTAGCTTCATACCGTTTTTTTATTACTTTGTTAATTTCTGTTTTCTTTTTAGTAAGTGATCTCTTCTTTCTTTCTGCATTTACGAATACATTCTTTCATTTCTTTTAATGATAACATTCTTAAGCAGCTTGAATTTCAAATCAAAGTCCCATCCATATGATGGGGTTCATCCTCTTAATAATAATAATAAAATAATAATTAATAAATAAAAATAATAATAAACCAATAATAATATATAATAATAAAATAATAATAATAATAATAATAATAATAAGAATAATTAATAATAATTAATGAATAATAATAATAATAATTAATAATAACTAATAATAAGGAATAATAATAAAAAAATAATAAATAATAATATAAATAATAAATAATAATAATAACTTCTTTTTAAAAGAAGCTCCTTCTTGGTCAGTGAACTTCGTCCAAAAAATTGGAAGATTTAGAAACTCACAACTGTTCTCCCTTTACGCTGCAATTAACCAAACATGACACTGGCGTTGGTGAATATTTCAACAGAACTTTCGTCTGGTAGTCTCTCTCTCTCTCTCTCTCTCTCTCTCTCTCTCTCTCTCTCTCTCTCCATTCTGGTACTAAAGCTAAGGTATCTGAAAATCATATGATATTACTTCAACCTCTCTCTCTCTCTCTCTCTCTCTCTCTCTCTATCTCTCTCTCTCTCTCATTTCTACGCCTAAATCTGGAACTGGAATTACGGTACTTGAAAAATTATGAAATAATATTTCTTCGCTCTCTCTCTCTCTCTCTCTCTCTCTCTCTCTCTCTCTCTCTCTCTCTCTCTCTCTCTCTCTGAAACTGAAGCTAATGTATCTGAAAAATCATGAGATACTATTGCTTCAGCCACTCTCTCTCTCTCTCTCTCTCTCTCTCTCTCTCTCTCTCTCTCTCTCTGCTCTAGCCATACTCATGTTGAATATTTATGTAGGTGAAATGTATTGTTTTTATTTACATGCATGAGGTGCAAAGGAGCTTTCAACCTAAGATCTGCTTCCAGTGAACCTAATAACTTTTTTCAGTACTCAATAAATGAAAAAAAAAAATTAAGATCAATAAATGGTAACAATGCTTTCTGGAGTGAGACCTCTGCAATCCAACGTCATAAAAAATTGAACTGTAACCAAGTTACATATAATGGCTACTTAACTATTAGTCTTTGTGTTCATAGGTTATTTCCTTCCGTTTAAAGAATAGTTCTCTATGGGTCTCACGTTAAGGATTTTTCCTCTTGTAAATCCGTAAAACAATATTTGCCACTTGTGATTTCATAGACATCTCGTATTTGAAGGTTGTGAAAGGAGGGTTATTGTAGATCCTAACTTTGTAGAGGAAATGTGAGTTTAGAAGATAAAAGAGAGTAAAAAAAAGAGAATTTAGAATTTCTAAAACAAGAGTAACAAATTCAAATATGAGATTATTGCTATGTAGAGGAAACATAAATTGCAATTATTCTCAGCCCTCAAAAATAAAAGTTAAGGAGGAAAAAATACTAAAGTCTTCTAAAACCACATTAAAATAAAGTCCAATGATGAAATCATAGTTGTGCATTGACAACTTGAATTGTGATAGTTCTCTGCTTTGGAAGATAAAAGTAAAAAAAAAAAAAAAACACGAGAGAAAATATTTTTTATTTTTTAAATTAGGTCTTCTAAAACAAAAATGAAATGAAATCCAAAGATGAACAAACAGATCTTCGTACTGTAAAGTTTACAGTACGAAGCAAATGAATGGGTCGTTTACAGTGTAAACGACCCATTCATTTGCTTGCACAGGTAGTGCTTTTTCTCGAACGTCTAACTATCGCCGGTTGGTTCGTTTGCTTATTATATTTTCTTATTTATGTTTTTATATGTGAGAGAAAGAGAGAACATACTCTGCTCGAACAAAAAGCCTTTATTCATCTTTACGGAGACGAAATTCTAGATACGTTTTTCTGTTATGTCTGGACTGCGCTCAGCCCTGCTTCTTATAATATGGCTGGAAGACATTTCAATATCCAGTTATCTTTGATTTTCTTTGTAACTCTTTACTCTAGAAAACCACACACAGTTGGCAGGTTGGTGCTGTAATTACTGTGTTGTTTTCTAGCATCAGGTTTAATACTCCTCAGTTTTCTAGGAGGTTTATCTTGGCAGCAGCTAAAACGTGGAGCAAATTCATTCCTGCTCTCTGCTGCTGCTGACGTCTCCTGAATTTCAAGTGTGTCAGTTTTATCTTATAATCTTTTATATTCATTTTATTCATAGCCCTTTTCCTATGACTTCTCTCTTTCGGCAGGCTGATCTCCCTTTGGAGCTTCTTTGGGTTTACTATAGTCTGTTGACTCTGTCCATAATAAAGGTTTTTAGTTGAAGATTTAGAGAAAGAAAAAGATTTTCCCCAAAAACAGAAATACAGCAGACACTAAACAGATGGTGAAAGTTGAGTCTTTTTCTGATTATTTATTTATAATGTCGTGGCTGGAAGGAGATGAGTTTGGAAGGACTGTGGCATAATCTTATTTTATCTTAAGGGTTTTATAGGATATATCTATGGGATTTTGTAGGATTTTAAAGGAATGATTAGAGGATTTTATCGACGTTTTTATGATTTACATAGTTCCATAAGAAGGAAGATTAACTCACCTATAAATTGAATTTGGATAGCTAAATGTAAAGAATTCAAATCTCTCTCTCTCTCTCTCTCTCTCTACTCTTCCTCTCTCTCTCGTCTCTCTCTCTCTCTCTCCATTCCTGCACGGAACCTAATAAATGGCGTGAGAACACGCCAGTATGAAACCAAATCTCTCTCTCTCTCTCTCTCTCTCCCTCTCTCTCCCTCTCTCTCTCTGAACGGCACCTGGTATGGCATGAGAACAAGTCAATATGAAACAAAATCTCTCTCTCTTCTCTATTGTACCTGTTAGGGTTAAGATGTACTGAGTGTATTTCCTCCCCACTCCCCCCCCACCTCTCTCTCTCTCTCTCTCTCTCTCTCTCTCTCTCTCTCTCTCTCTCTCTTTACTTCTGCACAAACAAAGTACGCTGAAATGCTTCTGGCAAAAGAAAAATCCGAAGACTGCTGAGTATGTTTGCACCTAGACGAAATTAAATAAGAAAAACATTTTTTTAAAATAAAGAAAACATGGCGACTGTCTCTCTCTCTCTCTCTCTCTCTCTCTCTCCTCTCTCTCTCTCTCTCTCCGTGTACCAGTAGGAGAAGAGGCAGATGAAGTGTTTAAATCTTGAATGTGTTATGATATTAGCATGTAAACACGCTGTGTGCAAGAAGGACGGAAGATGACGAGTTGCTTAACGTAATATTTTAGGTTATAATATTTAATTTTTTTCTCTCTCTGTTGCTCAAGTTCCTGAGAAGTCTCTTGCTTCCACTGGATCACGAATATCGTCTTTATGTATTATCAATATATACGAATAATTATTCAATGCCAAGAGTTAAGACTACTATTGTTTCCATTTCTAAAAGATTAGATTGTTTGATATTCAGAAATCAAGGACTAACCTGCCATTCATTTTTTTCTCGTTTAATGAACGCTCGTACATCAGGCAGTATTGACCAAAACATGACTTGGAGTCATAATTTTATTCGAGATTAATCAGCTTAAATTATAAGATTTATGATGTAGTCGCCCGTGTAACCGTGTGTAGGAATAATGATTGTATATAGCCAATAAAGTTGAAGGATTATGGCTATCAATTTCCGCTTAAACACGAGTTATATTCAGTCAGCAAAAGATTTACATGATTTTTGGCTGAGTAATAAGCATGATGGATAATATACGTCTTTTGTGGAGACATAAACTTTAACACAAACAGTTCTCAGGGAATTTTCTGATATATCAGCTTGGATGAATAAAAACACAATAGGTAAGAAAGAATGATAATTGTACATCATAATATTTCCTTTGCAAACGATTCCATACATCCTAATACCTGTAATTTCAGTTTCATAAAGCACATCATTGAGGTTAATGCATTTATTTTTATGTTGAATTTTTATGTAGAATTCAGAAAATTGGGCGTTTTCAAAATTTATTATCTATGCTGTAGGAACTTTCTTTATCTAATGCCATGTATACAGTCAGATAGACTTAATAACTGGAGAATATCACGCAAAAAAAAAAAAAAAAAAAAAAAATATGAATTGCAACAAATATTCCTTAAGGCATAATTTAGTGGCCGACGAAAATTAGAGCTATATATACCTTCAATTATAAAAAAAGAAACCTCCATTTAGAAAAATAAAATCTCTTTCTGATCAAGAGAGTGAGGCTTTGGGCTACAATTACTCACTACTTCACCTTAAGAGACAAGATTATTACAGCTAGTCAAGTTTTTTTGCATAATAAGCGAATGACTTTCACACCACACACACCCACACACACACCCCCCCCCCCCCCCCCCCCCCCCCCCCCCCCCCCCCCCCCCCCCCCGCCGCCCCCCCCCCCCCCGCCTTTCCCCGGAAGACTCGAAGGCTTTATAAGTTTTTCCTTACAAAAAGGAAATGGGTCTTATCTCATTTCATGGGCACAAGTGCCCTCCTTTGCCCAAAGTTTTCACATCATTCGCTGTATTCATAACCGCTTATCTAGACGCGAAGGATTTTAAGCAAGGCGGACTTGACCTTATCTGGAATCTGAGATTTCCAGGGAGCCAAGAAATGAATTGAGAGTATTAGCATAACCTTATACTTTGTCCGTACGTAAATGTATACTACGTATGTATATGAATGTACATATAGTTGTGTGTGTATTTATCATCAGGTATTTCAAAGGAGTCAATTTAATCGCTTAAGTACGCCATATTTTCAAGTTTAGGGCACAAATTAGCTGTTACAACTTCCAAGTTTTTTATCTCTCTCTCTCTCTCTCTCTCTCTTCCATTATTCCTTCTTTGTTTCATCTTCCGTGAGTCATTTCCATTCACCAATACTTAATTAACGCTAGTCTCCGTAAAGACCAGTTAACCCAAGCGTGCGTGACAAGGGGAGAAACATTCAAGCACTTTCACAATACTTTGAAGAAACGACCCTAAATTTATACCCCCACAAAAAATTATAAACAACTTCCTCAGAACAGCAGCCATTCACCAGAAAAACAACCGAAGTTTGTCCCGCTAAAACTCTGTTTAATAAAAGCCACATGGGCACTTTGGTCACAAGCATAATTTTGCTTCAGAATTTCACCTTTTCTCAAGGACCCTCCCCATCAGGGAACCCAACTCCTACCCCCAGCTCCCAGCTACGTCTCTCCCTTCATTACCATTCAAAAAACATTATAAAAACCTTTTCACTTTAAGGAAACGTCCCTTTAGCATGTATTCACGTTCTATTTACTCTTCCTTAATTCCCTCTAAATCCTTTTTCGAAGTCTTCTTAATGGCTACTTCTACCCCTCCCCCTTCCCACATTACTTCGAGGAGACTTTCGCTTTATTTCCTTTCGTTATTTCCTTGACGTCTCCATAAGTGAACGACGGAGGTTATGGAAGGAGGGCAGATAAGGACTCATTTGCATCCAGTCTGCTTTGCATTTCTCGTTTGTTATTCATCTTCATCTCTGCCTTATTCTATCCATCCTAAAAGTATGTATAAGTGTTTTTCACTAAGATCTAAATAAATGTCTACGGGGTCATTCAGTTTCAGTAGAATACGGCTCTTCGTTTGGAATACTGTAATTGCTTTAAAGCATCACTTATTGATATCATGCGTTTTGATAAAATGACAGACCGGTTGTAACACTGTAAGATCGTATTAATTACCCAACAATATAAATGACGCAGTTTGCTAAAACTTTATTCTGATTTATAAAAAAATAAAGAAATAAAACCTTACTAAACGGCAATGGATTAATAATAAAAATAAATATCGATTGTTTATAAATATTATGTTCTGAAATGAATGGAAAATCACTTGTGTAAATACTGTAATATATACTTGTCATGGGATAACACCTTCCGTGTAACGATCCAAATCGACGATTCTCTTATTTGAAACCTAAATCATGTTGGACTGAGTTCCAACTTAATATGGAAGGAATTATTTATTCCCAGATAGCAGCAGTTTTGTTTCGGAAATGTCAGGGCCATTCAGAACTACACATTTCATTTATTGTGATCTTTGGAGCATCAAGTAGTTATGGAAATGTCTC
Source organism: Macrobrachium nipponense (assembly GCF_015104395.2). Classification (NCBI taxonomy): domain Eukaryota; kingdom Metazoa; phylum Arthropoda; class Malacostraca; order Decapoda; family Palaemonidae; genus Macrobrachium; species Macrobrachium nipponense. The sequence goes on along the minus strand of NC_087211.1, from coordinate 851,452 downwards.
CATGAGGCAGTTCACAAACTCTGTCTCCAATTTCATTGTCCTCTTTCTATCTATCTATCTATCTGTCTATATAAGACCAAGCGTAATCACTTCCTCCCTCCTCATCGCGAGGCCATCAGAAGCGTCTCTTCTGGGACTAGACAGCCATCACCATCGTCAACAACACCTTCCTGACGTGGCTGCTGCGGCAGGCGAACACTCAACGCTATTCCCCGTCACGTACCAGAGTGCAAATTTGATGATCCCGGCCAATAGGACAAATGGCCACTCTGGATATCAATCCTCCTTCTTCAGTTTATACCTGAGAATAATCACGCACCATTTTCCAATGGATAAAGTAACCCAGTTGTCCCCTTGTTGCGTAGATATGATGTGATTCCTTGATTTGTAATGCGTATTAAATTGTCATTTGCTGTGTTAATGTGCGAATAGAATAGAACAGATTACGGAATTTAGGCCAAAGGCCAAGCGTCTGGACATATCCATGAGGTCATTCTACGCTGAAATGGAAATTGACAGGTAGAAGGTTTGAAAGATGTAACAGGAGGAAAACCTTAAAGCAGTTCAACTATGAAACAATTGATAGGAGAGGGTTGAGGAAAGTGAGATGGAAGAAAGAGGATATGAACGGAGGTACAGTAAAATGTAGGAAAGGGGCTGCAGCTAGTGGTCGAAGGGAAACAGCAAACATTCAAATCTCATATAAATCTTTTTCTATGCGTAAATCCACGAAAGATTCTCACATTAACCCCAATATCCTAGCCTTACGAAGTCTATTTTCCTTCATTGTCCGGAGGAAAGTTGTTGTTCTGCATTACATTAGACCTTGTAAGATTGCCTGCCTAATTACCAAGCCGCAGTCAGGAAACTCTGAGGCAGAGACATTAAACAAAAGCGTATCAGAATTCGGGACTTCTGCTGTCGTCATTCGAGGCATCTGAACTTCCCTGCCTCGCCTCCTTTCCTGTCCCCAAGTTTCAACAGTCAAGTTGAATCCTTTGAAATGGGAGACTATGTTGCACGGATTCCAAATAACTAAAATTTGAAAAGTAACTTAAAATTAATATGTTTATTATTTTGACGTTGCGGGTACTGAATTCAATGGAGAGGAGCACAATGTAACGCGGATATCAAAGAACTAAAAATGAAAAAATAACTTAGATTTTTTTTTTAAATTACGTACATCATTTAGTCGATAATGATCATTACAAATACCAAAAACTATCATTAATGTTTGAAATGATTAAACACGAGAGGCAAGTTTCATATATGTGAAGCAGACGAAACTCTTACATCATCGCTTTGCATGAATTGGGAAATTTGCAATATCATTAAATTAACTAAAATAAATAATATGATTCCTTGACCATGAAGTAGCTGAATTTCTAAAATAATTTTTCGTAGAGCTACAAATCTACGTAATTGATGGCCTTTTCTGAAAAATATATAAATAAATACCGAATGTTTTACACTTAAGAAAAATGTGACCGATAAACTTAGTAGAAATCATTTCAATGAAAATCTTTCTCCAAATTCCAGCTCATCCAATAATCGAAGAAACAGACTTCAGTCGGGATTAGTATCAAGGGATTAAGGATATTCCCATTCCAATGTTTACAGAGGTAGAAATAAAGGAAGCTTACCAATTAGATTCCAATGGAGGCCATAGTTAAGAGACTAATGTTAATTGGTTCGGATACATATACGTAAATTGCCTGTAATGAAATATAAAGGGTCGAAGAGGGGAACGGGAAATTGGAAATGACGATGCTGCCATATCTGAAGGTTTCGGGAGAAAGAGATCTGTCTACCTCTCCCCAGTTGATATGAGGAAGTTGCAAAGGGTGTTTTATTTCTATTTGACTCGGGGTTTCTGGTCGTTACGTACTTAACATAATCTTTCTATCTCTCTCTCTCTCTCTCTCTCTCTCTCTCTCTCTCTCTCTCTCTCAATGGAACAGGGAGCTATTATTGTTCCCTTAAATGAATTTCCCCATTTGTTTCAGTGGTGGGAGGCAGGGTATAGCAGGTATATGAAAGGAATCCTCCCGTTTATTGTGTGGTGTGTAATCGCAAACAGATAGTGTCAGGCTCCGACAGAATTATTACATAGGTAAAATAATGAGAGAGAGAGAGAGATGGGAAGCCTCGTTTCAGTGTAATAGACCACAAGATACTTTCATTAAACCTTTCTCTTACAGTGTTTCTTTTATTTCCTCTAAGGAAGACGCCGTCGGGGGCGGGGGGCCGGGGTGGGGTGGGGGGAGGGGGGGTGGGGGGGGAGATCTTATTTCACATTTAACCTATAATAACGTATCACCTCCCGACCTATAATGGAATACAGTTGTTTCATAAAATAATAATAATAAAAAAACACACACACACACAGACACACAATATCTAAGAGCATCTAGTGACCGCAAACGTCCGCCAAGAGTGGGCATAAGGATTCCCAAAACGCCTTTTCTCGATAAAATTTATATTCCCGTCATAATAAAAATATCTGGCAACATTTAAGTAAACTTCAGTCGCACGACATTGCATTATCCTGCTAACAAATGGAACTAATTAAATAAACAAACTTACCCTTTGGATCTGTGACCTCTCAGTATGACAGCACACAGCATTCAATAGTGGAGTACATGCAACACATATGAAATCCATTACATATAGTTTTAAAATGAGGACAGAGGTTATATTCCTATTTGACCTTTGAAGTTTGAGCATAACTTTTCGACCTTGACCTAACTGCATATCGGCTCTGAAAAGAAGGTTTGTTCCATTGATCTCAAAATTTATAGCCAAGGTTAGATAATAGTTAATGGTTTGGCTTCTCTCTCTTATTTTCTCTCTCTTATTTTCATTTTAAATGTTGCCTCACTCAGCATAACTAGAGTGGAATGAGTATCAGATACAAAATTTCTGTTCCACAAAACACAAATTTCTCTCCTTAACAAATAAGGAAAAGCAGTAAACATCTATTAAAGGAAAACAAAACCTTGAATAGCAATTATTTAGGTCCAACCTGCAAATCTGTTGTATAAAATGATAGACTATACTCTTATAAAAGTATAGACAATCATGTTTATAACAATATACTTATCGACCTTTTGACATAAAAAATAGGCATCAGTAACTACCAGATTCCCTTGTAAGCGATCGCTTGAATGAACTCGTTCAAAAGTGTCTTAATGACGCTGCCACAAGAATATCGAAAACTTTACCCCCAAACTTTTCCTCAGACACTTGGAAGCCCCACTAGGACATTTAGATCACTTGCAAGATCTACTGGAGGCCTTTCTTAGAGTCCTACAGATATTAGGCACTGGTCTCTTAATTTCTTTGGGGCATCAAACATTTTGAAATAAGGGGCGGTTAATGGTCCTTTATATTTACTGATTTTTTCGATAATGGTGTAATATTTCACGATTTTTCTAACAACTTTCCGCATTAAATATTTTTGCTCTTGCCGAGCCTACAGAAAATCACATGCCGAGTCAGAATTCCGTTCCTGGCAGAAGAAATTTTGACAGGCTCGAATGTATGCTAAACACTCAATTTGCAGCAGCATCAAACACACGAGATGTTATGCAAATTGGGTAATGTTTCGAATTAGTGACTCGAGGCTGTAGGCAAGAGTGTGGAGCTGCCCAGTTATGCAATTTCTCTAGTTCTCTTATTTTTCTATATTATTTCTTGTGAAATATTTCAAGGGGAGAGGAACATCAATTTCAATCTAGGAAATCTATGAATGAAAGGAAAATTAGGTGGGAAAAAGGCTTATTCCAGAGCTTGTAAGTATTGTATTCCAGTTGCGCATTGTATTTTTGAGGAAGCTGATGGTATTTTCCTCTGCCCCATATATTTTCAGGCATTCTATTAGCCATGTGTGTGGTATCATGTCGAAGGCTTTCTTATAGTCTATCCATGCCATGCTTAAGTTGGTTTTCCTTCTCCTACTGTTCTTCATTACCATTTTGTCTATCAGGAGCTGGTCTTTTGTGCCCCTACACTTCCTTCTGCAGCCTTTCTGTTGGTGGGGGATGGTGTTTGTCTCCTCTATGTAGTTGTATTATTATTATTATTATTATTATTATTATTTTTTTTTTTTTTTTTTTTTTTTTTTGCTCTATCACAGTCCTCCAATTCGACTGGGTGGTATTTATAGTGTGGGGTTCCGGGTTGCATCCTGCTCCTTAGCAGTCCATCACTTTTCTTACTATGTGCGCCTTTTCTAGGATCACACTCTTCTGCATGAGTCCTGGAGCTACTTTAGCCTCTAGTTTTTCTAGATTCCTTTTCAGGGATCTTGGGATCGTGCCTAGTGCTCCTATGATTATGGGTACGATTTCCACTGGCATATCCCATATCCTTCTTATTTCTATTTTCAGATCTTGATACTTATCCATTTTTTCCCTCTCTTTCTCTTCAACTCTGGTGTCCCATGGTATTGCGACAACAATGAGTGATACTTTCTTCTTGACTTTGTCAATCAACGTCACGTCTGGTCTATTTGCACATATCACCCTATCTGTTCTGATACCATAGTCCCAGAGGATCTTTGCCTGATCGTTTTCTATCAATCCCTCAGGTTGGTGCTCAGACCACTTATTACTGCAAGGTAGCTGATGTTTCTTGCACAGGCTCCAGTAGAGGGCTTTTGCCACTGAATCATGCCTCTTTTTGTACTGGTTCTGTGCAAGTGCCGGACATTCGCTTGCTATGTGGTTTATGGTTTCATTTTTCGTGTTGCTTCCTACATATTGGGAAAGAATGTTATTTCCGCTATTGTTCTTGAAACATATCTGGTTTTTAGGGCCTGATCTTGTGCTGCTGTTATCATTCCTTCAGTTTCCTTCTTTAGCTCTCCCCTCTGTAGCCATTGCCAGGTGTCATCACTGGCTAGTTCTTTAGTCTGTCTCATGTATTGTCCATGCATTGGTTTGTTGTGCCAGTCCTCTGTTCTGTTTGTCATTCTCCTGTCTCTGTATATTTCTGGGTCTTCATCTACTTTTATTAGTCCTTCTTCCCATGCACTCTTTAGCCACTCGTCTTCACTGGTTTTCAGATATTGCCCCAGTACTCTGTTCTCGATGTTGACGCAGTCCTCTATACTTAGTAGTCCTCTCCCTCCTTCCTTTCGTGTTATGTATAGTCTGTCCGTATTTACTCTTGGGTGTAATGCTTTGTGTATTGTCATATGTTTCCTGGTTTTCTGATCTATGCTGCGGAGTTCTGCCTTCGTCCATTCCACTATTCCTGTGCTGTATCTGATCACTGGCACTGCCCGCCCATGTGTTTATGGCTTTTTATATATTTTCCGGGCCGGCGTTGAGTTTGGCTTGAGTATCGCCTTGAGTCTCTGCATATATTCTTTCCTGATCGTGTCCTTACATCTCTTGGTGTTTTATATCCCCTCCTTCCATTATTCCCAGGTATTGTATCCAGTCTCATCTATGTTTTTGATGTTGCTCCCATCTGTCGCTTTATCCCTTCAGTTCTCGTTACTTTGTCTTTTTGTATGCTGACTAAGGCGCATTTTTCTATTCCAAACTCCATCCTGATGTCCCCAGATACAATCTTTACAGTGTGGATTAGGGTATCTATTTCCTTGATGCTCTTACAGCTTGATGTCGTCCATGAACATCAGATGGTTGATTCTGTTGCCTCTTTTCTTGAGTTGGTACCCAGCATCCATCTTCTGTAGTACTTTTGTCATGGGAATCATGGCTACTACGAATAGTAGTGGGGACAGTGAGTCGCCCTGGAAGATCCCTCTCCTGATTATAACCTCTGCTAGTCTTATTCCTGAGCTTGTAAATATTGTATTCCAGTTGTGCATTGTATTTTTGAGGAAGCTGATGGTGTTTTCCTCTGCCCCATATATTTTCAGGCATTCTATTAGCCATGTGTGTGGTATCATGTCGAAGGCTTTCTTATAGTCTATCCATGCCATGCTTAGGTTGGTTTTCCTTCTCCTACTGTTCTTCTTCATTACCATTTTGTCTATCAGGAGCTGGTCTTTTGTGTCCCTACACTTCCTTCTGCAGCCTTTCTGTTGGTGAGGGATGGTGTTTGTCTCCTTTAGGTAGTTGTATAGCCTTTCACTGATGATACCTGTTAGTAGCTTCCATATTATTGGTAGGCAGGTGATAGGCCTGTAGTTACTGGCTATATTTCCCTTACTCTGGTCTTTTTGTACTAAGGATTTTCTTCCTGTGGTCATCCATTTGGGTGCATGGTGATTTGAGATACAATGCTGGAGTTATTCTGCTATTCGTGGGTGTAGGGCCTTGAAGTTTTTGAGCCAGTATCCATGGACTTCATCGTGACCTGGGGCTTTCCAGTTTGGCATTTTCTTTAGTTGGTGTCTTATTGGTCTGTTGTGATCTCTGTGAGTCTTTGTTTTATTCTCCCTGTTTCTTCTTTCTTGACTTCCTGGAGCCATGTTGCATGTTTGTTGTGTGATACAGGATTGCTCCATATGTTTTCCCAGAGTCTCTTACTTTGTTCGGCTTCAGGAATTTCTTGGCGGTTGTCTTCCCCTCTTAGTTGGCTGTACAGTCTTTTCTGGTTGGTTCCGAATAATTTGTTCTGTTGGTATCCCTTATTCCTGTTCATATACCGTTGGATCCTGTGTGCTTTGGCCTTTAGCCTCTGTTTTACATCTTCTATTGTGTTGTTTAGTCCCCTCAGTTAATAATGATACTAGAAATTTTTATGTCATATTTGGAAACATAATTTTTAGACAATTGTCCTATTTCTTGTAAACCAATGTATTACAGAAGATATGTTGACGACACATTTGCACTTTTCAGATATCAATGGCAAATAGCAAAATTTATGGAACACATTAACGTCCAACATCCCAATATTAAATTCACAGTGGAGATAGAAAATGAAAACAAATTACAATTTCTGGACTTCCTTGTCACTAGAGTCAATTCAGAATTCATGACTGCAGTATATTGAAAAAAGACGTTCACGGGATTAGCCAAATCTTCTATAGTTCTTGTCAGAAAACCTGTAAAATTAATACCATATACACACTGGTCTATAGAGCTTTGAAATACTCATCCAAATGGCAAATTTTTCATAACGAAATTGAATTTTTAATAACCTTATTTCAAAAAAACTCCTATCCCAAAAACATTGTACTTAATATAATTAATAAATTAGTAGGTAACTATATCCAACCACCTCCTCCGCTAATGGATGTCCCAAAGAAACTAATGTATGCGTCGATTCCATATATAACTAACTCGAAGTTTTCTCTCAGACTCACACAAATAATAGAACAAGAAATCCCTTGTCTCAAAATTAAACTTATCTCAAATAATCCTTGCAAAATCGGCTGACTTTTTAATTTCAAAGATCGTCTGTAGGACTTTATGAGATCCAACGTTGTATATAAATTCAAATGCGCAGGATGCCCCACAACTTACGTTGGATCTACTCGAAGATTACTTCAGGTGAGATATTGCAGCCATATGGGTTTCAGTTATAGAACAGGTCAAAGAATTAGTAATCCTGAATTTTCTAATATCAAGAATCATGCCTCTAAATGCAAAATAAATGTATCGAAACGGGACTTCTCGATAATAGGTTACACTTAAGACCCGGACCACCTTACCACCTTGGAATCGCTAATTATTAAAAGACTGGTTCCCCCATTGAATAACAACACCTCGGCTTCACCTCTACAATCTGGCATCAGTTCAACATCTTCGTACCCTTGGTCTCTCTCAAAAATCATTCCTTGCTTTCCTTCCATTCTAGTCGGATGGTACCTCAGTGGTTCTTCTTCTCTCCTTTAACTGTTTATATTTTTATTGCATTTTAACATGAATACTATTGTGAATCCTTATTTTTAGTTTTTTAATATAGGCATTTCTCTTTTAACTGACTGAAGATGCACAAAGTTGATGTGCGAAACGTTTTATAATAAATATTGGCCTTCATGTGAAGTATCAATGGACCTCCTGAACCTCTTATGTCTGCGCTCCTGTTATACCTTCTATATATATATATATATATAGTATATATATATATATATATATATATATATATATATATATATATATATATATATATATATATATATATATATATAACAAAATAATGTTAGGTAAAAATTCTTTCTTTTTTGTGACCAAATGTTTCGAAAGCATCCCCCCCCCAAAAAAAAAAAAATGAAAAATAGGAAATGCTTTCGCATCCACAGAGGAAGTTTACGACCGCATACAAATCAACAAAGGCTCCCAAAAATTTCAGGCTGCCTGTTCTCCAGGACTGTACTTTGTGGCACACCGGATATTACCTTAGCTTCATCCGATTTCTCATCGTTTGCAATAACTATCTGTTTTCTGTTGTGTAAAAATTCTTTTAACCAACTTCCTACTTTATCCAACTATATTATGTTTTCCTTTTTCCACCCTCCTTTTCCCTATTTCATTTTCTTTGCTCAATATTTTTATGATCTACCTTGTCAAAAGCTTTTGCAAAGTCTGTTTCTTTTCCGTTTTTCATATTTTTCTATATGTTCTTACGGTGGACTAACAGTTGGGTTTGTGTACTTTTTCCAGGTACAAAACCATGTTGTCCTATATTAAACAAATTATTTTTTATTAAATGCTTCATAATATTTTTCTTCATTACCCTTTCATACACTTTCATAATATGTGATGTTAGACTCACAGGCCTATAATTACTTGCTTCTAGTCTTGATCCACTTTTGAAAGTAGGGGTAATATATGCTTATTTGTGCTCATCATAAATCTTGCTTGTATCTACACTTTGCCTTAATAATATTGCAAGGGGCTTTGCGATAGAATGAACTACTTTCTTCAACAAAATAGCCGGGACACCATCAGGCCCAGCTACTGCTCCATTTTTAATTTCATTAATAGCCTGCACTATATCGGCTTCATTAATCTCTATGTCTGATAAATATTCATTATTTTCATCACCTATTTCTGTATCATTAT
>NC_087211.1:807465-837465 GCF_015104395.2 Macrobrachium nipponense | reverse complement strand
GTCTTGGGGTTTGTAGATCACTTACGAAGTCGGTATTATCTTGTTGGTTATTACGACGATGTGTTAAACTCATGTTGGTTCGGTGAGGAGGTTCTTGTAGAAAACACGAAGTATAAAAATATATAATTTCTTCTGAAGTTTTACATGCTGAAGATCAGATATGATTGTACAAGTCTTCTAATAACGATAGCTTGATCGCTTCTGCCAATGATGATGGCTAATCCTATTCCTCTACATGATAAAGCTTAGGTAAAGAGGTACAGGTCTTCTAATGACGATAGCTAACTCTGTTCTGCCCGTCTACCATCTCTGTTACAAGTTAATCAATATACTAACTCATATAACTGCTGATATTGGTAAGATAAAAGGTAACAGATTGATTATAGGCTACCTGATTTGTTTATACATATGTATATGGATTCATATATAATTTTGATTAATATATGTGCACTTTAAATAGATTCCTATTGCGTACACGCAAAGATATATTTCGATCCGTATTTTATGATCATTTATATATAGATTCCTAGTGCGTACACGCAAAAAATATATTTCCGATTCTGTTATTTATGATCATTTATATGTAGATTCCTAGTGCGTACACGCAAAAAATATATTTTTGATTCTGTTATTTATGATCATTTATATATATAGGATACATGACCGAGGTTATACTACTTCACATTTAACTAGCTTTCGAACCACTTTTCGTCCATTACACAGTTCCAGACAACCACCTATGGCCCAATGAAACGGCCGATTTCACAGGGTTAAAACAAGGGGAAAATTTGCCTGGGCGGGTCCAACGTTCAATTTTGCGCTCATACTTATTCTCTGCATCCTAAGCTACACGATTACGTTCGCGATGAATAAAAAAACATCCCCAGCACGAGTCCCTTCGCCAGCAAAGTAGAGTTGAAATATCCTACGGTCGTAATTGTCGGAAGCATGTCCCTTTCGTAGTCGATTCCGACAGCCGCCGGAGCGTTCCGCATTATTTACGAGATTAACGACGAGATAGGGTGTCGGTCGAGATTAACGACGAGATACGGTGTCGGTCGAAGAAGTCCATGATGGTGCTTATTCCTTTCACATTGTAGGCGGTCGTTACTTGACTGTAGTCGTCCGCTGCGACGAACGATTTTTTGAAGTTGCGATGTGAAACTCTCGTACTGCAGGATACTGTAACCAGGTTCCATTAATCAGCCTGCAAGTGAAAATATACTTGTCACAAGGGCAAAGTAAATTCAGACAACATCCAAATACAGGGGAGAGGGAGAGAGCCATTTAGACCAGACTTGTTTAACCCACATGAATTCGCTGATATTTTGGAATTCAAAAGAGTCCGCTGTACAAACTTTTTTATCCATGGCATTAACAATGAGTGAACCTATCCAGGTCTATGAGGACTGTAAAAATATCCATAATTATAAAAAATAAACAGATATTCAATACGAATCCCAAAGAAAATTCGATATTACTGGTAGTAAGTTACTAGACAAAAAAGTATGAAACGGAGCTATTTGTAAGATTGCCAGGCAACATAAGAGTCAAGAGAAGATTAATCATGATTCTGTATTTCTCTATGCTAACTGAAATTAAGTTGTGATAAAATCTGATCCTATGTGCCCTAACAAAAGTTCATATTCAATATTCTCTCGCGCGCATCCTCTGAGGTTAATTTTAAAAACTTTATTAATAGGTAGGAGATGCAACGAAAAAAAAAACCCACTATGTAACTAATTTCTAAATAAACTTTGGGTTTTTCAAGAAAATGTGACATTTTGCCCATGAATGTTTTACTTGAATTGTAATAGGCTAATGTTGCAAAGTAAATATTTCACATATATATCTTGATACTTCTAAATGTCTATGAGGTTCAGAAAAATTAATTCATTTTGTTTTTTGTTATAGAAATTCTAATTTGCTTATTTTGTTATTATTTTGTAAAATGATTGCAACTCCTTAGCTAAAGTTGCATTGCGCACAACCGATAGACACTTGTACCTAACGTCTGCCATGCCCATGAGAAGTTCGGGCTAGGCAGTCCTTTCTCCAATCAATCTGCTTTGCAAGCGAGATGAAGCCTGTGTAAGCAGATTATTGAGGTTAAAAGGAACAAATACTGATACAGCAATGATGACGTCGTCACTTGGCAGGAGATTGCTCTCAGCCAGCTAAGAGTTACGTTACTTGCTGTAATAAATACGACTTTAGGATAAATTTATTATCTTTTAATACTCGACCCACACGAAAAGAATGTCTGAAAAAAAAACAGTACAAAATTGAACAATATATTAGTGTCATGTTGGAAATCTGCATAATTGTAATTATGTGAAATTAAATATTCCTTATTCAAACTATATGAAAAAGGTTTCCATACAAATTCTATATATATTATTAGCCCTGTATAAGATTCATATAGGATTATTTCATAGATAACATTTTCACTTCTAGACTTCCTGACTTTAAAATCTCTTTTATTTTATTTTATTTTATTTATTTATTTATTTATTATTATTATTATTATTATTATTTTTTTTTTACATTGACTACGAATATAAATCACCGGGACAGACAATATGTCAGTAGGTTTTGGATATGTATTTGAACTTTTAGCTTATATGTCATTGCTAAATATATACGCATATATATTTGGATATTTAATTAATCTATGGTTACGTTTTGCTATTGATTTTATCGTGGATTCCTTTTTTATTATAATTTGTAACCCTTCCGACTTCTACGGAGTGTATTATATTGACTCCACTTGTATATTTATTTTTTTTATTTATATTTATTTATTTATTTATTATTTTTTATATATTTGATAAATTAATGGTTTGGCTTGAATATGTGGAAAAGTGTTCTAGCGGCGTACCGTATAAGGCTACTTGCGGCATCAATTCTATAGATACAAGATATAAATGATAAAGGTATTTTAAAACCGCGAGAACCGCTATAATCCAGTTCGGATCCAATATCACGAGTTGTAACTCGTAAGACATTGACACTTCCTATTTAATTATCCGGTATTCCACCAAACCGATTGACTCTGGGTGATAAAATATATTATTGGTTTTCTTAATGGAAAGGAATTCACACAACGTGTTAGGAGATTATTATTGAATTACACCACCCGATCACAGATTATTATGTGTTGAATTCCATATTTACTGATTTAGCACTCATAAATATTCCTAACGCACTCAATTGCGGTGTTTTGTTTTTAGTGCTATTAATTCTATATAACGTGTCAAGGAACTATTAACACTAAGAAGTGTTTATTCCCTCTGTCAGACTCGTAACTCTGTTAATAATTCTAAGTATATTCTAAGGATAGGCCCCTAATCTGACAGGTGTCGTAGTGTATCCCTTGTTTTCATGACACGTGTTACAATTAGTTATGTGCTTTTTATATCTGTAAGCATGTAGGGCCAGTAAAACAGTGATTTGGCTTTCTGTGACATAGGAGGGAACCCTGGATGACGGAATGCAACCAGTTTATGACGATTGGTATGAAAAAGAGATTATTATTAACTACCTGGTCGTTAGTCATCTGCTGTGTTTCTTCGGGTTTTCCTCGTCACGGTCCTACATATAATATTACATTTGATTACATTATTCTGATACACATACTTTAATATATTTTTGCTTTAGGGTTTCTGCGCGAAGTGTTTATTGGTTTGCGTAGCCGCTGACCCTGTTTCCGTTCGAAGTGTTTATTGGTTTTGCTTAGCTGCTGACCTTGTTTCCGTTCGAAGTGTTTATTGTTTGGTGTTTATTGATTTGCTTATCACTGTTGACACTTGCTTTGTTCAGTTTTGTAACAGTTCTGCGCTCCAACCCACCGATATTCAATGGTCGCGATCTCTTGGGTTAAAAGGAATTTTCTTGTTTAGATACGGTTTTAACAATAGATACGGATGTTTTCTATATCTTTTAGTCTAATTAATGGTTCTTTGCTGTATGGTGCGGGATTGCGGATAATGCGTCAGCTATGATATTTGCTTTCCCAGGTAGATATCCTATCTTGGTTCCAAAGACCTGAATGATCATTTGTCACCGAGTTCCTTTTGGACTGTGATTAAAGCCTTTGAAAACTCCGTAAAAGAACTCATGTTCAGTAAGGACTTTATCAGGATAGCCATAGATTATGAACTTAAAATGTACTAGTGAGTTAAAGATACCTAGCCCTTCCTTGCCTATTACTGCATATTTACTTTCAGAGGGCTTTAGTTTACGTGAATAAAAAGCTATAGGGAAGAACTGTTTATCATATTACTGAAGTAGTATCCCTCTTACCCCTTGGTTCTGAGGCGTCTGTTGCAATAAAAAAAAATTCCTTATTTAAATCAGGGATTTTTAAGTTAGGTAAGCTGCATTTCCGCTTTTAAGATATCGAACGCCTGTTGATGCTTTTTTTAGACATAATAAATCTACGCTCTTCTTCGTAAGATCTGTGTTAAAGGAGCTGTCATGATAGAAGAGTTACATATGACATACGATTGTAATACCCACTACAGCGCAAAAGTGCTGTATTCCCTTTTACGTGAATAGGTACCGGAAAGTTATGAATAGCCGACACCATACCATGGACTACTTTAAGACCTTGACTGACACATAAAACCTAGATAACATGTTCGGTTTTTTAAAAACTCACATTTAGATCTTTACTCTGAGATTATTTGTCTTTGTCTCTGTAGCACTAGCTCTAGTTTATGTGAATGTACTTCTAAGGTATTAGAAAAGATTACAAGATCATCCATATAGGCATGTAGGGTATCCCCTAAAAGTCTCCAAACACTATATTGTAATTGGGGTGCAACGTAAGCCGGAGGCATACGTAAAAATTGATAATGTCCCCTGAGTGTGCTGAAAACGGTGTAATGAGGTACAATCACTTAGGTAATGGTATCTGGTAAAATGCTTTTAAGTAAGTCCAAATTGGTGAAAAAAAAAAATTTATTCTAACCTAACAGAGATAAGATGTCGTCGGTACATGGCACTGGAAACTATCGGGAGTCGTTTCCTTGTTTAAGCGACAGAATCTACGCAGATACGCCAAGTCCGATCTTTTATGGCATGACATTTGAGGGAAAATTATATGGGCTTATTTGATTTCTAATGACTCCTATTACTAACATTTTTCAACTTCGTCATTTATCTCTATTTTGAAATTGCAGTGAGAGTCTATACGAAGGTACGTAAATAGCTTTATGTTTGTCCTTAGACCGTGTTTTGTGTTAAATTACATCCGTTTTTTCCAGAGATCACTCGCTAGTGGAGAAACTTCCTGGTATTCAGTAAAAGATAAAAAAAATTTCTGCTGAATCACCTCTGCTTCAATGACTTTACTGATATTACTTTAGATAGATTATCAGAGAGATTTCATCCACGACTGGTGGGCGGGATTAAAAATTAGCAACAATAAAAGAAATGCGATATTTATATGTATAGGTTTTTGTGGATTACTAATATTAACTTGTTTGCAGAGAGTTCAACCGTGTCTAGGCTTTGTTCGGCGGAAATCGTTATATTTCAGAGTGTCGGGAAGGATTAAAATTTCATTTCCCAGCAAAGTCTTTTTATTTTTTACACGCACTAAGACATTCGAGGGTGCATACTTCTCGAGATTTTGCGTTCAAAGTGCGACTGCGGTTGTGGGAGAATTCTGTTGGGTCATTTGAACAATGTTACAATTTATGAGACAAATGTATATTGTTCCTTTATATAAGTTATTATTTGATTAACTGTCTCATTTTTGTTCAAAACGGATTTTAATATGTTGAAGGTTATAGGATTTCCCTTTGATAAACACGCCTTATTTTGCAGGATGTAAGTTAATATTTTGTATACCCTAGATGAATCTACAATTACACTAGATACAGATCAATGTTTTTTATAACTATAGAGGTATCTGTAAACGCTCGCTTATCCGGACTTCTCATTAGGGAAGTTCGAACAACAGACGGTGAGTCCGTAAATACAGGATATTACGTGTACTAAAGGAATAAACAAGATATTCTAATTTTTACGGCGCGTACAGTCGGGCTTTATCCACCACTACTTATAATAACTTACGTATTAAAAAAGAAAAAAAAAAACGAAAACCTGCTCTGATTACTTTATACGGTCGTGTGTTTCATAGGAAAAATCCCTTTTTAATTCAAAAAGATATCGGTTATGTATGAACCAACATCGCTTTTCCCACTCTGCTAGATCGCTTATTGTATGGAATTTGCTATGCTTTGAAAACTTCGGCAGTTTTTTGACTGACCTTGACCGCTTGACTATGTGACACAGTCACCGAGTTTGCTTGTTTGATTCTGAACGGGCTACTGTTTCTATTTTTTTTTTGTAATAATTAAGATCCTTCTCTTTATTACCATCGGCAACGTATTGTGTGTTTTTAGCATTATGTTGCTGGTTACGTATAAAGCAAATGAATGACGAACTATTAGGAACTGAGCGATTACTAATAAGACAAGTTATCACTACTGCATTCAATATTAACTGTTTGTACTTCATTCTTTGCTAAAATTTGAAATAGTGAGGGATCCTGGTCAGCGCATTTATGCCTGATGAAAGTTTTTTTACAGACATGTTATTCCTTGCAATCCAGCCATATTTTTAAAGTTAAGTTGAGTCATTGAGGTTCGATATTTTATATAACTCAACAAAAAACTCAAGGCTAAAACTGCGATCGGGACTTGCAAAGGAGCATTTATTGTCATGACCCGCAAATAGTGTTACCTCTAATTTATATAGATTTGTACGGGTGTTCCACTTGTTTTTTGTGTGTTTTCTAATCACTACGGTGCTTAACGACCCTATCCATGCATCCGATATAAATACAGACGTCCACTGCGTAAACGCATATTCACTGTTTAATATGATTTGTTACGTAAGGGATTAATAATCACCCAAAATGATAAAATTAACATAGTATATGATTATGATATTTCAGTAGAACTTCTGGAAACGACACTCAAAGATAAAAACTCGCAGTAGCGAAATCTCAATGATGTGATAATTTCTGTAAAAAAGTAAGATTAAGAAATGTCTCGTAACTTCAGCCACAGGAATAAACGAAATTCGACCTGCAAAGGAAACACTCAAAGTTACTCCAAATGAATAAAAAATTGTACTTAGCTTGCTTTTGTGGGAAGTCACGGTGTTCCGATAAGACACACGGCCTTGGTCCTCCTTCTCTATTTAGCGGATGACCTGGTTTGGCTTCAGTTTCCCCCGTGCGCGTTGTTTCGATGATTCGAGCCCTTGAAAGATCTGATGCTGCAGACGCGTTCGGTTTGTTTCTTGAAGTGCCGGAAACGCTCACTAACGATGTTTTCTTGAATGATTCTAATGAGAGACGAAGCTTGCGTTGCCGTAGGAAAAAAGACACGTCGGTTTTGTTTCTTGAAGTTATTCACTAAACGATGATACTAAGTTGGTTGAAGAATCTGTTGCTTTCGTCGTCGTTGAAGAGTTCTTATTGTTTTCTGAAGTCGCTCACTAACGATGATACTAGGTTGCTTGAAGAATCTGCTGCTTATTCCGTCGTCGTTGACTTCTTATGATACATGATTTATTATTCTGGTTTTTCTTCGTAGGACGTTGTAGAGTTCGTCTGGTACGCTGGCCACCAATATTAGGGCTTGTGCCTTGTATGATAAGGCGCCCTATGAGGTAATGTTAGACTTGCGATAATCATACGCTAAGTGGGTTGGTATTGCACTTCCATATTCGTGGGAGTGTCTTGGGGTTTGTAGATCACTTACGAAGTCGGTATTATCTTGTTGGTTATTAACGACGAATGTTAAACTCATGTTGGTTCGGTGAGGAGGTTCTTGTAGAAAACACGAAGTATAAAAATATATAATTTCTTCTGAAGTTTTACATGCTGAAGATCAGATATGATTGTACAAGTCTTCTAATAACGATAGCTTGATCGCTTCTGCCAATGATGATGGCTAATCCTATTCCTCTACATGATAAAGCTTAGGTAAAGAGGTACAGGTCTTCTAATGATGATAGCTAACTCTGTTCTGCCCGTCTACCATCTCTGTTACAAGTTATGAAGGAACAGACAGTAGTTCGAACATATGAACATACATACAAATGACATAGTTTCATATGAACACAACAATTCAAAATGAGACACGCTACAGATCACGTAGGCCGTTTGAATTATAGGTCGGGGTAGTTGTCTCAAGCAGGGAGCTTGGACTAATGTTTATAAACAATTGAATGACTACAGGTGACGGCATGTTATCTTAGCCTACATACTTATTGTATACGTCATCTTTAGCGTCTCTAGTCTGATCACATTCCTGCAAGCAATCTTTTATATGTATGGACTAACATTCCATATTATTATTATGTAAACACTTACATATGTACGTGACCTCAGTGGCGGTGAACACAGAATAAAATATATTAATTAAAGCGTGATGAGAGCCAGTTTCGTCCTTCAATTACAGTCGTTACTCAGGAATGAAGTCTAAGATATTAAGTATCCATTCAGGCCATTTATTTTAGACTTTGTGGCTTAAAGTGGTTCCAGGAATGAGCAAACTTGGCACATGACTCAAACGAAGTTTTCATTCATAATTCGAAGAGTTTTTCAGTAAATGTTGGTTTGATAATCGATTTGATCCCATGTCCTCAGATATGTGTTGGGCAGTGTGTCCCTGGTATTCCACAGCGTCATTTCATCTCTGCTGTAGAGTGAATCTCTTTTATCATCCGATATTGCAGCTGTGCACTCATTTCTCGCTCTGTGACGTTAACCCTAGACTTCCTGACTTCTGGGTTAGGAAAGCCTTACTTGTCTTGCCAATTCAGTCTGTTATTCTGCTGCAGAATGTTTCCCGTCATTCTGTGTAGGTTAAAAAGCCTCAAAATATACCTGGGTACATGGAAGGTATTATTATGATTATGAAGATAAACCGTATTAATATGGAACAAGCCCACCAAAGGGGCCATTAACTTGAAATTGAAGCTTCCAAAGAATATTACGATGTTCATCAGAAAGAAGCAACAGAAGGCAAAAGGAATCATTCCTATCTAGAAAATGTGGTGGCAAAGAAACGGTCCTTTTAATTAAACGGGAACGTTTTCCTTGTGATAAATTTCTGTTTTGTTGAAATGACAACATATCTGGTTACCCAGATGCCTTATTGAGGTTGTCTTTTCGAATACTATTTTGACAATAGTTATGACTTCGTGTTATCAAGTAAATATAAATTAATAATGATTCTTACACCGAACTGAGTATACATTCGTTTTCCTGCATTTTTAGACGCCGCAACCTAACAGGTTTTCGTTGTAATGCTCAGATCCTAATATAAAAGACAGGTAATAGGAAAGGATTATATATACATATTTTCCATTTTTCTTATCTCCCCTTTCACGTTTATACGGGAGTGATCAAAATTGACGAAATTCTCCCAACTATTGCGTTAACCACGAATTAAACTCGTTAACTGCTTCCTAAATAGTTATGTTAATTTTTTTTTATTGTTTCGTCAGACTCAATGAGCGAGTTTATGATATAGTATATTACATTAAGGACAGGAATCTTAAACGCGAAATACATTATGATAAGGGTGCTTTATTACCTGGCGAATAATTCCATGGGACGGGTAATGTATTCGAGACGATTAAAAAAATAGTAAAATGAACGGAAAGTAATGAAATGGCTGGCGGTACTTCCAGGTTAGGTGATTTCTGGCGTTAGGTACAAAAGTGAAGCCGGTTGGTTTTGCTTCTCCCATGGGACCGACAGATGGCAGCACCTTGCAGAGCCTTTATTTTTTTTACTTGGTTGATTCCATTCTAACCTTGGGGGAGTAAGGGTTTAAATAAAATCATAAATTGTCTTTATAGCTAAGCGCATCAATCTTATCAAGTCCACAGTATATCCAAAATCAACGTGTTCAAGAAATGTGCATGTTGAATGTAAATGAAAGTAATTTACTCTTATTTCTGAAAGTATATTTTTCATGTTGGCCGAATTTTTGGCCCTTCGTGATAATGGTCTTTCCCGTCTGTCGTACGTGAGGTTGGTGTTGACAGAACAGCACTTGCTTTGTATATCTTCCCCGATAAATGGATCGTTAATTTGCATGATGAAATATGCATAGGAGAAGGATTCACATAGAAGTAACCACTTGCAAATAAAGCTGGCCGATCAGATGACGTTAAATAAGTTATATGAGATCTTTGGAAATGTGATGGGGCGTTAATTAATACTGTGATCTGATGTGCGTTCATAAATAACTTTCATTGTGATGTTCATTGCTTTTCATTGTGGCCTATATTACCTTTCATTGTGGGCTTTATTACCTCTCGCCTTCGACTTTATTGGTCTGTTATTATTATTAGACCACACAAACAGGGAGAGAGAAAGGTTCATAGGTAGATTTGTATTAACATCAATGGCGACGGACAAAGTATCTATATATTGATTAGGACTAACTGTCATCTTTTAAGGCCTTACTACTACTAGGCAATGAAAGCGTTATATATTCTGCTAAGCAGAGTTAATATTAATCCGAAACCTTTCAATGTAGGATTTTCAAATGTGTCTATTGACGAACAGTGTAAGATTAAGTATTTTCCTTCTCTCTCCAATCATGGTTTGATTGAGTTTGTCAAACCAGAGAAAATCTTTCCAAAGATCTCTGCTGTTTTTGTGGACTAGATAATTTCAATGTGGAAAACCGCATACTCCATTGATAGCGATCACCAGAACAGGAATTGCTATCAGTCACGCTTCGTTCACAGTTCTGAAAATGGATATGAATAATTGCCAAATTGATTTGAATGGAGAGCTGAAGGATGGGTAACGTGTTTGCTGTGGATGTATTGCGCTAATGGCCATCGACTTGATTACATTTTGAATTAATTGGAAATCAGTAACGGCGGAGTTCGAATTTGGTTTGTTAGAGACGATTGAATTGGGGTTTAGTCAATATGGTAAAAATCATTTCTATAGAGAGAGAGAGAGAGAGAGAGAGAGAGAATCAAACTCTTTATTATAGTTAATCCTGCAAGGTACCTATTGCAAAATCATGCTTTGTTAGGAAATAATATATTCCGTATCTGTTTATGATATAAACTAAATATCAGAGAGAGAGAGAGAGAGAGAGAGAGAGAGAGAGAGAGAGAGAGAGAGAGAGAGAGAAACGCCCCATTAAAGTTAAGTCTCTGTGAAACCTGTTGCAAAATCGTCCTTGTGTGGAAAGTAATATATTTCCGATATCTGTAGTTCTCGTAATGAACAAACACTAATGATATAGATATGTCTTTCCTCATCGAAATTGTCAGCCTTTGATGTTTAGAATTTAGGATAATTCACCTCATTCAAAGAATTTTAACTCAATCAAACATTGCTGTGCTTCTCACTTTCCTGTCATACTCTTCGGGCTTTGAAGCAGAGGTAAAGCACTAAGAAGTACCAATGTTTTTAAAAGATTTTTTTTTTTTTGAAACACTATTTTCATAAAACAATAATTTAGATGTGGTGTTTCAACTGATAATTGACTCTCTCTCTCTCTCTCTCTCTCTCTCTCTCTCTCTCTCTCTCTCTCTAGCAAGAGGAAGAAGTATGTCTCCCATTAATAAAAGGATTCTCTGGAACCTTGGTAAGCGGCTCCTGTCAGGGAATATCGACTAAAAGTCAGTTTATTCTCTCTCTCTCTCTCTCTCTCTCTCTCTCTCTCTCTCTCTCTCTCTCTCACTCTCTGTCTGTCTGTCTGTCTTTTCTTGTGAGTTCATTTCTGAATGAATGAAAAGTCTTTTCCTTTCTCCTCCTAGTTGTTGCTCAGTTTATTTATTTATCGTATTTGAATGTTAAAACTTCCTTAATAATTCAAGAAGTGAAATCTTTTGTTGTAATCATAATAGATAAATAATATATTTGATATGGATATATTATAGATAGTATATAAATATATATTATAAGGTATATATATATATATATATATTATATATATATATATATAATATATATATATATATAATTTTATATATATATATATATATGTATATATATATATATATATATATAATATATGATTACATATGTCACCGTGCACTGGTCATAAAGTCAAGGAGTTAAGAAATTGATAAACATTGATTTTGATCAATGCTTGCATGGGTGACCGCTAAGAAATGGTGAGCACCTTCATTACCTAAGCCCCTTGAGCATCTGAAAATCATATAGTATAAGTATGTGTGTGTGTGTTTGTATCTCTGCGTGTTGGAAGTAATTAACATCACGCGCGGAACAGAAATAAATTTCTGACCCACGTCGGGATCGAACGCAGGTCTTTCAATTGAAAGGCAAGGGTGCTTGCTACCTGTGTGGTCAGGTTGGGGTTGGTAGCGCCCTTGTATTTTAATTGCAAGACCTGGGTTCGATCCCGATGTGAATTAGATATTTATATATGTGTTTATGTGTCAGTAATTTACAAGACGAACAAGCAATTCTATTGAATGTCCATAGAAAAGAGGATCTCTCCCAGAAGGATGAGTTTCCAATTAGCCCCCAAAATTAGAAGATTTGAAAAAAAGGGCAAAAATCTTATTAGGGAAGGATCACCCTCCGTGAAAACGAGTTCTCCCCGAGATGAGTTCTTCTTCTTCTTCTTCTTCTTCCTCTTCTTCTTCCTCTTCTTCTTCTGCGTCCATTATTCCTCTCTTAAATCTCAGTGCTTCCGGGTTTCGCTGGCTACTGGGGTCATGACATTTAATTATAAGACAATCCCAACTTATTACGGTGGTACAGGAACCTTGTTGAAGCTGTGTGTGTGTGTGTGTGTGTGTGTATGTATGTTTAACTGTTCTAGAGACTCTCTTAGTTTTCCTTATGTTGTTCAGGTTTTGCATTGTCATAATCTTGGTCTTGAGTGTTCGTTTTCTTTTCTTTTTTTGCCACCCTTGTTTGTCACCTGTTATTGACATTGCGTTACGAAACAAATATGATACATATCAGTCATTTATCAGAAGTCATTATTCACTATTATTATCATTATTATTAATATTTTAATTTTTTTATTTTTTATTTTTTTGCTCTATCACAGTCCTCCAATTCGACTGGGTGGTATTTATAGTGTGGGTTTGCCGGGTTGCATCCTGCCTCCTTAGGAGTCCATCACTTTTCTTACTATGTGTGCCGTTTCTAGGATCACACTCTTCTGCATGAGTCCTGGACCTACTTCAGCCTCTAGTTTTTCTAGATTCCTTTTCAGGGATCTTGGGATCGTGCCTAGTGCTCCTATGATTATGGGTACGATTTCCACTGGCATATCCCATATCCTTCTTATTTCTATTTTCAGATCTTGATACTTATCCATTTTTTTTCCTTTCTTTCTCTTCAACTCTGGTGTCCCATGGTATTGCGACATCAATGAGTGATACTTTCTTCTTGACTTTGTCAATCAACGTCACGTCTGGTCTGCTTGCACGTATCACCCTATCCGTTCTGATACTATAGTCCCAGAGGATCTTTGCCTGATCGTCTTCTATCACTCCTTCAGGTTGGTGCTCGTACCACTTATTACTGCAAGGTAGCTGATGTTTCTTGCACAGGCTCCAGTGGAGGGCTTTTGCTACTGAATCATGCCCCTTTTTGTACTGGTTCTGTGCAAGTGCCGGGCATTCACTTGCTATGTGGTTTATGGTTTCATTTTTTGTATTGCACTTCCTACATATGGGAGAGATGTTATTTCCGTCTATCGTTCTTTGAACATATCTGGTTCTTAGGGCCTGATCTTGTGCCGCTGTTATCATTCCTTCAGTTTCCTTCTTTAGCTCTCCCCTCTGTAGCCATTGCCAATTGTCATCGCTGGCTAGTTCTTTAGTCTGTCTCATGTATATTGTCCGTGCATTGGTTTGTTGTGCCAGTCCTTTGTTCTGTCTGTCTTCCTCCTGTCTCTGTATATTTGTGGGTCTTCGTCTACTTTTATTAGTCCTTCTTCCCATGCACTCTTTAGCCACTCGTCTTCACTGGTTTTTCAGATATTGCCCCAGTGCTCTGTTCTCGATGTTGATGCAGTCCTCTTATACTTAGTAGTCCTCTCCCTCCTTCCTTTCGTGTTATGTATAGTCTGTCCGTATTTGCTCTTGAGTGTAGTGCTTTGTGTATTGTCAAATGTTTCCTGAGTTCTGCCTTCGTCCATTCGACTATTCCTGCGCTGTATCTGATTACTGGCACTGCCCATGTGTTTATGGCTTTTATCATATTTCCGGCGTTGAGTTTTGACTTGAGTATCGCCTTGAGTCTCTGCATATATTCTTTCCTGATCGTGTCCTTCATCTCTTGGTGTTTTTATATCCCCTCCTTCCATTATTCCCAGGTATTTGTATCCTGTCTCATCTATGTGTTTGATGTTGCTCCATCTGGTAGCTTTATCCCTTCAGTTCTCGTTACTTTGCCTTTTTGTATGTTGACTAAGGCGCATTTTGTTTTCTATTCCAAACTCCATCCGATGTCCCCAGATACAATCCTTACAGTCTGGATTAGGGTATCTATTTCCTTGATGCTCTTACCATACAGCTTGATATCGTCCATGAACATCAATGGTTTGATTCTGTTGCCTCTTTTCTTGAGTTGGTACCCGGCATCCATCTTCTGTAGTACGTTTTGTCATGGGAATCATGGCTACTACGAAGAGTAGTGGGGACAGTGAGTCGCCCTGGAAGATCCCCTCTCCTGATATTAACCTCTGCTAGTCTTATTCCAGAGCTTGTAAGTATTGTATTCCAGTTGCACATTGTAATTTTGAGGAAGCTGATGGTGTTTTCCTCTGCCCCATATATTTTCAGGCATTCTATTAGCCATGTGTGGTATCATGTCGAAGGCTTTCTTATAGTCTATCCATGCCATGCTTAGGTTGGTTTTTCCTTCTCCTACTGTTCTTCATTACCATTTTGTCTATCAGGAGCATGTCTTTTGTGCCCCTACACTTCCTTCTGCAGCCTTTCTGTTGGTGGGGGTGGGATGTTTGTTTCTCCTCTAGGTAGTTATATAGCCTTTCACTGATGATACCTGTTAGTAACTTCCACATTATTGGTAGGCAGGTGATAGGCCTGTAGTTACTGGCTATATTTCCCTTACTCTTGTCTTTTTGTACTAAGGATGTTCTTCCTGTGGTCATCCATTTGGGTGCATGGTGATTTGAGATACAATGCTGGAGTTGTTCTGCTATTCGTGGGTGTAGGGCCTTGAAGTTTTTGAGCCAGTATCCATGGACTTCATCGGGACCTGGGGCTTACCAGTTTGGCATTTTCTTAGTTGGTGTCTGACTGTTTCTGTCGTGATCTCTGTGAATCTTTGTTTTATTCTCCCTGTTTCTTCTTCCTTGACTTCCTGGAGCCATGTTGCATGTTGTTGTGTGATACCGGATTGCTCCATATGTTTTCCCAGAGTCTCTTACTTGGTTTCGGCTTCAGGAATTTCTGGGTTGTGGTTGTCTTCCCTCTTAGTTGCTGTATAGTTCTTTTCTGGTTGGTTCCGAATAGTTGGATCTTATGTGGGTTTTGGCCTTAAGCCTCTGTTTTACATCTTCTATTGTGTTGTTTAGTCCCCCCTATTGTACTTTGTATTTCTCGTTGAGTTCCTCCCTTGTTTTCTTGCTTCTTAGCCTTTTTTCTGCCATCTCATTCAGTTTACTCAAGTCAGATCTCATCACCATGATTTGGTTTTCCAGGCGCCTTTTCCAAGGAGGTTGCTGTTTTGGTTTCTGTTGGGTTGGTTGTGCTGGTGGTGTTGGTGTTCGAATCCCCATCAGTTCTGCTACTAATCTTGCTCCTGCATATGTCAAGTTATTTGTTTCTGTGATACTGGTGGTGTGTATTATGCCCATTATTTCATTGACCTCCCACTAGTTTTCTCCCTTAATTAATTGGTGTTTGTAGGCTTTCATGGAGAGGATCTTTGTTCTCTCTTTATCTGGCTCCATCCATTGTCTAATCTTTTCCACCCATTCCGTCCTCTCTGTTGCTTCGTCGGTGTTTCTTCGTGTGTCATTGTTTGATACCTCATCCTCCCTGTCGTCTTCTGTGGCATCGTCTCTCAGTTCGTCTTCGTGTAATTCGTTGTCGTGTGACATTTCCCTTTCCAGTTCTTCTCTTTCTGTTATTATTATTATTATTATTATTATTATTATTATTATTATTATTATTATTATTATTATTCTTATTATTATTACTACTACTACTGAGTTAAACCCCTGTTCATATGGAACTGGTTTACAGGGGCCACTGACTTGCAATTCAAGCTTCCAAGGAATATTAAGGTATTCATTTTGAAGAAGTAACAGAAGGTAATATGAAACACAGAAAGAAGAGATGAGTTATTAGAATGAAAGGATGTAACAAATAACGTATAATTTCTTAATGCTTAATCGAAATTCATTCGTATGTTCACGAAATATTTCATTTGGATTATATTCGCATGCACATATGTATACATGTGATAACCTTACGTTTCCTAGATTTTGCCTACGTATGCCGCTGTATAATATTTTTATGAAATATTCATCAATATCATCTTCATTTTTATCACATTTATCAGCCAGATTTAATTCTGGGAAGCTCCAGTCGCCCTACGCTTGGTCCTCCATTTCTAAATCTTTATCTCATTCCTCGTGGCATCTTATTTAGAGATCTCCTGGGAATAGTGTGTTTTGAAAAATAACCGTTGATACTTTTTCTCTAACGGAGCTTCATAATACAATTATATTATTTATATTCTGAGCTGAAAGGAAATAATTTACTTCAGGAACTAAATTAAAATGAGAAAGACAAAAAATATTGAATAACCCTTCGTTTCCCAATCTGTTTTTTCCCTTACTTTACTCCTCGACGATCATTACAACGAACAGTAGTTTTTTTTTTATTTTTTTTTCAAAGGGACAGTCTCCACCGGCTGGTCTTCCCAGGCATTAAATTGGTTTTGGCTGATTATGGCAGCGTTCCATTTTTACCCGTTTTAGATGAAAAAAAAAAAATCTTATTACCCGAGAGTTGATCGTTTTCGTCGGAAAATTGTGCTGGCTAATAATGGACAATTCTGATTTCCCGGTGATCATATTATTCGTTCTTTTAGTGTGTTCTCTCTCTCTCTCTCTCTCTCTCTCTCTCTCTCTCTCTCTCTCTCTCTCTCCCTCCAAGTAATTCACTAATAGAGCCATCAGTACTAAATAACAATTATTCCTTGATGTCTTCATCCGTCTGATTACGAAAGCAATTCCTCTCTCTTGAAAGAAATATGATTATTAGTAAGCACCTTCAGGTGATAGGAATAGAATATAGGCCAAAGGCCAAGCGCTGGGACCTATGAGGTCATCAGCGCTGGAAGGGAAATTGAGAGTAGAAGGGTTGAGAGGTGTAACAGGAGGAAAACCTCAAAGCAGTTGCACTATGCAGCAATTGTTAGGGGACGGTGGATAGGAAGATGAAACAAAGATAATATGAATGGAATTACAATAAGTGGAATGAAAGGGGTTGCAGCCAGGGGCCGAAGGGACCCTGCTAAGAATTTTAAGTAATGTCTACAGTGCATCGCGTCAGGTGCACTGACGGCGCTATCTTCCTGCGGGGAAATTCAAGTGGTCAAACGAACGTCCGAAGGAAAAGAAAAGACTTCTGGAGGCGACAGATGTGGCTAAAGTGTTGACATATCAGAAGTTACTTTCTTGTTACTTTCTTTGGGGGGGGGGGGGGGGTGTTTGTCATTTGAAGCTGCGCACCTTAGTTGACTCAAATCATTTTATGATTTCGGTAGACGAACCTTTTTAATGACAGTGAATGTTTTTTTTTATTATTGCGATATAGAGTAGCGAGTACAAAGGAGGCCAGGCGATCTCAAGAGATTAACTCTGTTGCATTTCAATAACTTCAGGAAATTGTTTTGAAGCAAATTTAGAATGTAAACAGAACGACCTGTGCTAATTTTAGTTCGTCTCTCGGATGCCAGCAGAAGGCGATGCCCCCTACCCAGCTGAAGACGAAGAAGAGGTGCAGAGCGGAAACTTTCCTCACATGATTTGTTTAGATAAGCTCAGTGGGAGGAGGAGGAGGAGGAGGAGGCTGCTCTCTCTCGCCGCACTCTCAGTCGTTTCAAAAGCGAAGGATTGTCTCGGTAAATCAGGGGAAACTCCCCCAATGCTTATTTAGGCCAGCTGGCGCCTCCATTCAGCTGCGAAGAATTTCTCTTAAATATCCTTTCTCCTTTTCTGTTTTGAGGGGGGGGGGGGGGTGGAGGGAAGAAGTAGCGGGTTTGTGCTGACAGTACCCCTCACTCTGTGCACTGTAGGGGTTACTTTAGGTTCCTTGCGGCGTCCTTGCTTGGCCTAAATTCTATTACTTTTTTTTTCTGATTTAGAACATTTACTTATTATTTATGCATGAACAGCATTTCAGTGCAGTTTTTGGTAAGTAATTGAAAGATATTTCATGGCTGAAAAGTTGATGCAATGTAGGTTTGAAGGAAAATGGAAACACGAAATATGAGATGGTTTCAGGTGGATGGAAAGATTACCCTGATGTCGAAACTGGGATTCAAAAGGATCAGGTATCCATGGATTTTTTACACGAGAGAGAGAGAGAGAGAGAGAGAGAGAGAGAGAGAGAGAGAGAGAGAGAGAGAGGTTGGTGGGTGGGAGAGGTGTAAGATTCTCAAATTCCAGCGCGAGTGTAATAATTTGAGACATTCCCGTCATTCATCACCCGTTATCTCATATTCGTTTGATGGATGCTGAGAATATTTCCACAATTTCCAAATGAGATCTTGTGTATCTGGACGAATTTCCCGTGTCCTCAACATAAGAAAATACGTTTTAAGTATTATAATAACGTAAACAAAGTCATGGGTGTGGGAACGAGGTTGTGTTTCTGACTCTTTCACTACACATTCTCTCGGTATTATATGAATAACAAACTTGCAATTAAAACATCCAGAGAGGTTGCTTTAATACCTTCCAATTCGTTGAGAGTGAAATGAAAAAGGTGAAACGTTTTAGTTTCGTCAGTCAGGGTCGGACCAGTTTCAGCATTTCCTGCAGTGCAGGATATAACGAATGATTAAACAAGCTAGTTTGGTGAGGAAGCGTTTCTCTCCAGCACTTTCCGTGTTGCGTAGTGTTTACAAATATCGCTCGCGTTAAGCAAGAGGAAAACAGTAAGTAGTTATATAAAGAAATTTCATAATCACACGAGTCAATCTGGTTGACAAGGAGAACCGTCCGTGCAGGTCATCGAAAGCTTTCTGCTGCTTATATTTTAAATAACAAATTCAAATAGGCATACTACTGTGGATTTACTTTCCCATTAAATAGCAATGTAATCTTAATATTTAAAGCAATTCAAGTTATTTAAAAAAAACTATTTATTGGTTGAGCAAATACAAGCTAACATTGAGATCAAAAGCATAAGGAGAGCTTCCGACACCGATAACATTTACATATTCGTCGAAGTTGCATTTGAAAACATTTACTTTCGACTGCCAAACCTACCTTCCCCCTTAACGTGCTATTGTCATTTTTGTTTATTTCATGTTTTTCTTTTGCTGCCTGCTTTTCTTTCCTCATTTTAAAAAGACGAGTGTACAGTGAAAACATTTACACAGGAACCTATTCCTTTGCGTAAAAAGAGACTTGGTATAAAGTTAAACATTCAGTATTGATCTTACGGTGACCTCTAGTGCCAGGAAATAACTTATATAAGATGGAAGAATGAGCCTGACAGTTCCAGTTGTTTTAGCTTCACTAGAGATTACCTAACCAACATTTAGATCAAAACCTTGCCTTTGGTCTATGGCCTTCCCATGTTTTTCTTGGTTAATTTAAATGATTGAACTACCCTCGTAATTTACCAGTAAGATATAAAATTCCCTTCAAGTATTTACCCAACTATGAAGTTTATAAACTTCTAAAATCGCAATCTTTTATAAACTTCTAAAATCGCCATCTTTAACCAGTTGGATTAGGTTTATAGACAGCAAATCGTCAACAAAGAGCAGATGACTACTAAGCAAAGTTAGTCATCTCCAAAGGTGTATTTACTTCGAGGTCTGTTTACCTGGAGGAAAAATGAAGACCCTTCAACTTTCTCAGTAAGCTGATTAAAAGAAAAGTACACCTGGCTTGTAATTTTTAGTGCAGTTATTCAGTAAAAGGGTCCATAAATATTATATAGAACGGAATATAGAATTTATGCCAAAGGCCAAGCACTGGGACCGATGATTTCATTCAATGCTGAAAGGGGAATTGAGAGTAAAAAGGGTTTGGAAGGCGTAACAGGAGGAAAACGTGGCCATTGCACTATGAAGTAATTGTTAGGAGAAGGTGGAAAAGTAATATGGAAGAAAGAATACGAATGGAGGTACAGCAAAATGAATGAAAAGTGGGTTGCAGCTAAGTGCCAAGAGGACACTTCAAAGAACCTTAAGTAACGGGATAGTTATCCTGTAGATGTCGAGTACAGAAGCATCTCGAATTCCCAAATAGAAATTCCAGCAGAAACATCACCACTGAAAGGTCGTTTCCATCAAAGAGATTAAACATTCATTAATGATAATCCCTGAAAGGAGCTTTTGGCCTGTTAATTACACCTAATAACCTGTCATTAACAGCAATTGCGAGATATCCGGCCTTCCATAATTTTAGGCTTAAAAATGATGGCTGGAGGTGAGGTCGGCGTCACTAATTAAACCATTTCATGGCTTTGGCTCTAATCGCATAATGGGCTGAGGAACTTTCATGTTGATGTTTTCTTTGATAAATTGGCTTTATAGATAGAGTAATTGTAACTTTACTTGAATATCCGGAGTAATAGTAAGTTGACATTTTAAATAGAGTAACTTGACCTTGTAAATATAGTCATTTTTACGCAATACGAATGCCAGCTTTTCATCTTGACTTTTGCCAGAAATATTATCCAGTTGCTTTTTATCTCTTGTCTCACCTAATGTGTTTTTGAACGCACGTACACAAATACAAAATTAATATACATGCCCACTCACACATCACACACACACACACACACCACACACATATGTACATATGATTCGTAAATAAAATCACCTTAAGGTTTTCTATATATATATATATATATATATATATATATATATATATATATATATATATATATATATATATATATCATTCAAGCTACAAATGTCCTTTAATATCTAAATTCACTCTACCTCCCAAATGATATATTTTCATATATGTACCGAAGGGGAATTTTTTAGTTGATAATAATTTCGTCCCCCCATGGGATCGAACCACCGTCCAAGTGGACGGGGACGAAATCAGGACAGTCAGTGACGCTATCCAATCAGCCAACAGAGACGCTATAAGTTCATATCGATTCTGACCTTACAAATCACCCTCGAACTCGGTTCTTTCGTAATTAGAATCGATATGAAACCCCGTCTACCATGTTAGCCAATTCGAGCGTTTGACAGCACGTAGCCTTTTGTATCTCTGCTCTTCTTATCAATGTACTTATTATTTACATATTTCCAAATCTGCGTCCAATTAAAAAGCGGGTACAATAACTCTACCTTTGGTTTATAGTCTTTACAGTTCATAAGTAACCAGTATATTTCTTTAACAGACACCTTAGGATGATTCTTTAAACGATGTACTTTCCTTAAAACATCAATCATCTCACTGTAATATGATGTGATAAAAATAGTACAGTCTCTATCATTTTTTTCAGTTTCCATCAAAACACTAGCTTTTATTTTACAATAGAAATACATAATTTCAAAACCATAACACTTACTTATATAAATCTTGTTAAATGTTCTAAACATAATGGCTTTCGATTTATGTAGAATATTCATCATTCCTAGCCCACCTTCTGTCTTTGGTAAAAATACGGTATTTCTTGCAATTGGTTCACAGCTTCCATTCCATAGGTATCTAAATAAACTCCTTTGTATTCGTTTTGCACAATCCTGTGGAACTGTATATACATGTGACACATACCACGTTTTTGCTAAAATTTTACAATTAATTATAATACATTTTTGAAACACTGTCAGCTTCCTATTCCTAAATATACCTATCACTTTGTTTATCTTACTCTCCAAATTACTCCAATTTAGATTAACACTATCTTGATAATTATTACTATGATAAACACCTAGTATTTTACAGGAATCATGAAGGCAATGACATCCACTTATTGGCCATGCTGATTTATTTCTCCATTTCCCAATGCCTAAAATTGAAGTTTTATTTCTGTTCAGATTTGCACCACTTGCCTTTTCATAATCTGTGATTATATTAAAACATTCTAATATTTCTTTATCACTAGTAACTATGATAACAGAATCATCAGCATATCCTAGACAAGAAACCTTTAAATTATTTGGCAAATTCAATGACATGTCTACAAGCTTCATTTTTATCATCCTGTAAAAAGGTTCCTGGTAGATAATAAACAAAATCAGGATAATGGACATCCTTGCCTTACCGATTTCTTTATGGGGAATGGATCAGAGATATTACCATTTATGCATACTACACTTTCCAGCGTTCTGAATATAACATTTGTATTAGCTGAATGAAACTAGGATCAAAACCAAAGTTGCTCAATATAGCATATAAAAGGTCATGATCCACACGATCAAAAGCTTTAGACCAGTCTAGATTTATTAACGCAGCTTGTTTATCATTATTATTTGCATATATCATAATATCTCTCATAATGGAATTCAAGTTGATAATGGACCTATCATCTGCACAACTAAACTGCTCGCGGGAAATAATTAAATGTAACGCATTCTTCAATCTATTAGTTATTATTTTCGCTATTATCTTAAAATCCACGTTTAACAATGTTATTGGCCTCCAGTTTGTAATAAAACCTAAGTCTCCTTCCTTCGGCGTAAGCGTTATTATTCATTTATTCATTTTAGAGATGGTCTTATATCTAAAAATAAACTTTACAATGCTTACAAAATCGTTTTTTATTTCCTTCCAAAACTTTTTGTAAAACTCAATAGTGAGACCATCTATTCCCGGACTATTACCATTCTTCATACCCCTCAATACTTTCAGTACTTCAGACTCTGTCACTTCTGAGGTTAAAATATCATTCTCATTCCTATCAATAACTTTATCTACTAATTTCAAAAACACGTCTTGATAAGATTTCTTACATTTCTCTTTTTTGAAAAGCTTTTCAAAATATTCCCTTATATTTAAAGTAATATCTTTAGGGTTTACTATTTCGCTTCCATCGTCCCTCTTTATTTTGTTTACATACGATTTAGAGTTTTTCTCCTTCCCTAACAGGTACGCTGAAACTTGTTCACCCTTTAATTTATCATCCACCTTTCCTCTAATTTTGACCCCTTCGCAGATCTCATCTTGAATACTATTTATTCTTAATTTCAAAGAGTTCACTAACGAAAACTTGTCCTTATTCAGTACACCTTTTCCTATTTCTTCTTTCAACTGGTAGTTCAGTAAATTCAAGAAGCCATATTTTGCTTGGTTAATTTGCTTTGAACATGTGATAAAGAAAGATTTCAGCCGGGCTTTCGCATATTCCCACCAACACAAAATATTTCCAACTCTATCTTTGCTCCTCTTAATACTATTCCAAGTCATAAGAAAATTGTCTTTTACAATATCTTTATCTAGAATATTACTATTAAGTTTCCAGTATCCTTTCCCTGGCGACGGTACATTTTCTAATTTCAAGGCTAATACTATAATACAATGGTCAGTCCAGCTAACAGGAATATTTTGAATATTTGCCACATGATTATGTAAATCTTTTAAATAAAACCTATCTAGCCTTGAGCCATAATTCTCCCTGACATAAGTATACTCCACCTGGTGATGACATGAAACCCATGCATCTATAAGTTTCAAGTTGCTTTTCAAGCTTACTAATGACTTTGATATTAGTTCACTATCTGAATTTGAACAATCTCTCATACAGGTAATAGAATTCCAGTCACCACCCATTATGATATTGCTTATATTGTTCCTTAAGAAATATAAAATATCTGTATTAAATAATTTCTCCCTTTCTTTCTCTTTACTATTCCCAGCAGGAGCATACAACATTTAATAATTGAATAGTAACGTTTGAATAACGACAATTAACACTCATAACATAACCATCAATATCGTTTTCAAAATTCAAAATTTCCACATTAGATGTTTTATTTACATAGATAGCTATTCCACCCTTAAGGATTTGTGTATAATTAATCAAAACTTTGCAGTATTTTTCAACATATTCCAGTTTCCCTTCCCCTTTTATATTGTGCTCTTGGACGAAAATTATATCTAGTTTATAAAGAAACATAAAGTTTATTATTTTAATTTACTTATTCAAAGTATTAAGTCCATTTACGTTAACTGTAGCTACATTTAATGTGGATGAAAGAATTTTGTATATTATGTAAAAAAAAAAAACATGTACAATACTGGGTTAAATTGCTTTAAGCTTCTTAATACACTTTCCTGTTTCATCATCTGATGATAAATGCTGGTTCATCCTTTCCATGTTTTGACACTGGTCTTTCTTCAGCGTTATCTTAAGTTTATTGCTAGAGTCTGTTTTCGTATGCCATGTTTGCATTTCCATATCAATGCTGTAAAGTTCTGTTTGGGGCGCTGGCATCTCATAATATATTTCCTTACAATCCATTTTTCCCTCTTCTTTTCCTTTTACTATACTTGCTGCTTCGCCTTCTGTTAATAACTCATTTTCTTTAACCTCCTTATGAATCTCAACCTTTGTGTTTGACGTACGCAATTCACTGACACCTATTGGCTGGGAAACCCTAATTCTTGGCCCTCCTTCATCGTCATCATCCTGCTCGTAATCAAGACTGTTCTCAAAAAGATCCCTTTCGTCCTCATAATTTGGCCCACCATCGATTACTCCCTTATCCAGTTTTCCATAAACATTTTCTTCCCTTATGCAGTCCAACGGTTCTACTGAGACAAGTTCTTCCTTCGTTTCTTCCCCTAGCTCACTTCCAGCATTCCTTTTTGTTGTGCCTTTCCCCAGTTTTATCGAGTCGTCGTCACCCTTTTCTTTCTCAGAATCATTTGGTGACTTATCCTTAACAATTTCTTCTGTTGTGCAATCTGATGCCTGTTCTCCCACTGAATTAGGTTCTTCATCTCTGGCCATTCCTTCGGTCACTATATCTGTAGTTTGATAACTTTGGTTATTTCCGCTTTCCTCGTCTGTTGCATTTTCTACATAGCCTTTGTGCAACTCATTTGCTTTCACGTTTGTTTCATCCTTTCCTTCCGTAGGCAGGTGAGGAAACTCTCTTTCTTTAAACTTAGACCTTACATCTTCGTATTTGCAGTCTTTAGCTATGTGACCTATTTCCCCACACCTAAAGCATGTCCGTTGCTGCCCATTATATATACAAGATAGTTAAGGTAAATCCGAAAACCGTAATTGATGAAGGAACGTTCTCTTTTAGTCTCATGCTGGCTGTCCTGACTCCCGTCAATAGCCCTTTGAATGGTCCGTTAGCATATTTGTTTTGCCTGATTCCTTCCACTTTGCCATATTTCGATAAAACCTCGATCAGCTTTTCATCTGAGAGTTCGAAAGGAGCATTCGTTATTGAAACATACGTAATGGACGTACTAAGATTCACAATCTTTACATTTCCCAACTGGTCTGAACATACCTCTTTGCCTTCGTAATTTTCCATGAGATCATTAAACACATTTGGTACTACTTAAACAATTACTCTGTTCTTATTTATAAAATGAACTCCTATAATCGAGTTATGCACCAATTTCATTTTTGAAAATAACTGTACTAACAACATCCATAGTAGGGTATACAGAAAACTGCAGCCCAAAGGAGTCCTTTCTCCTAAACGGTGTTGAGTATGACGCCATACTGTTACACTGAAACTAGTCACTAAAAGACTCAATAGATGGCAGCACCGTCGCCACCGTCCAGTGTAGCTTCCCCACCAAGGCAATGCTAGGGAAGGGGAGGGGCCCTACTCAAAATACGAGAACTTAACGAAGTTTTCAAGGTTTACAACTGCACTGTCACTTAACCCACCTCCACTATGCTTACTTCAGCACTAACGGCCTATATTCACCGTACCCTCACAACATTTTCTCGGCGAAGCTGCAGCTGTAGTCCCAGTAATAAGCAAAAATGAGCAGGAGCAGCAACCAAGTTGTTTACCTAAAAGCTCTTCTTCTTCTTCCCCACTGTAGTTTTTGTCAGATATGAATTTATCAAAAGCCACTATGAAGTCTAGGTTGTTTTTGCAGTCTCGCATAAGGGCAAAGGATAAGCTAAATTTAAAACTAAATGTTTATTTACAGTAAGGGGGCTGTTGGATAAGTTTAAAACTTTGTATTCCCCCTTTTTAGGCACTTTTTCTCCCAGTCACATTAAACATTCGGAAGATTTTTGTCACAAATTCAGAGAAGCACATATACCACTTCAAAACATAAAACATTTAAGCCTTGACGTAGACTCCCTATTCACAATAGTACCAGTACAGGAAGTTCTTCAGTTTTTAAGGGAAAAATTATCCCCCTTTTCAGATCATTTCCCATTGGCGCTTGACAAAATAATAAAGTTAGTTGAATTATGTGCATCTAATAACTTATTTTCATTCGGGGAATCATTCTACAAGCAAAAATTCGGTTGTAGTATATTGAAATTTATTTTAGTTTCAATCTTACTTATATTTAATAAACAAAACAATTATTTAACAACCAAAACAACTTACATTAAAGAGGTATGATCCCGAATTAAAACTTTGTGACATTGCCGTACATTACCTTTTTCCCTAGACATGGCCAAAGATACATAATAATGTAAAGCACTTATCACAAATGTTGACGTTGACGTTGACGTATTCCAAAATTGTCGTTATCTTGGAGTTAGAACGTTCAGTTTTGTTCAGGGTTAATTTCCTATTACAATGTAGATGCCGGCCTTGCTAATGAGTAACTCTTACTGTAACTGTTCGCCGTGGCTGTGGTAACCTCCGAGGTAATTTACTTCTTACCTTTGACAGGTACATATTACGCACGCACGAACTTAAGGCCCATAAGGCAATTACTAGTTTAAGTAATTTAATTCATAAGTTTAATTTTATTTTTTTATTTTACTTATCATTAACGCTAATAGTTACTATACTAAGTAGCATTAAGTTATTTACTTTTAATTTATTAAGAAAAATAGATAAAGCTTCGAGTGAAGCTAACGACCGAACGGCTATTCCCCACATTTGGACACAAATATCAATCATTTCTGATTTCTAACAAGTATGGGTAGTCCTTCAAGTCCTGTTTTAGCCAATCTGTACATGGAATTCTTTGAAACTACAGTAATAAATGCAATAAAACCCAAAAACACACTGTGGATGAGATATGTGGATGATATCCTAACAATTTTAATGAATTCCTCTCAAAATTAAGCGCATTAGTGCCCAGCATCAAATTTAAAGTTGATTATTAAAGTTGATGTTTTAATAATCAGAGACACGACAGAATACAAATTTACCATATACAGAAAACCAACGTTCTCACTTTCATACATTCATTACTTTAGCTATCACGACATTACTATCAAGATAGGTGTAGCTAGCAACCTGTTCTTAAGAGCCTTACGAATTTGTTCCCCAGAATTCCTGGAAAAAGAATTTGAACTAATTCGCAGGCAACTTTCGTCTTTAAAGTATCCTGATCATATAATTGAGACAGCAATTCACTAAGCAAACGTAATTTTCTACCGACCCCCTAAAGACAAGACCAGAGATACACCCAACAATAAAATAAAAATTCCTCACCTGGACACGATTAAGAGAGTAACCCACACCCTCGGAAAATCTAACCCTTTTGCATTTACTTACCCAAACACCTTAGCCAAATCCCTGATTAACGTCCAACAAAAGACATCTCCCAAGGACACTGGGGTTTACGAAATCCCATGCCAGGACTGTGACCAATCTTACATCGGATTTACAGGTAAATCACTTCCCCAGAGATTAATACGACACAAACGGTCAGTTAGGTATGGACAACAGAACTCTGCTATTTTCAACCATATAAATGAACATAACCATAGAATAAACTGGAATTGGTCCCGTGTAATTTATAGCAGCAACTGCCGGTACAAGAGTCAAATGATGGAATCGACCTTAATAAAAGAGAGGCAGGTAATGAACATCTCAAAAGGAGCATGGATTTCAGATACGATCGACAAGGATTTCATTCAACCAACACTTAAGAAGATTAAAGGAAGATTATCAGCGGGGGTGACCTAAATTGGCTTTGCCTGTGGATGGACCTCTTGGTATAAATACCACCTTTTCTGTAAACTTTTCTCATTCATCTACCTGAAGAGGGAGACAGCAGTCTCTGAAATATAGTACTTTTCTCTTTATATTTTGGTGTTTTTATGGGCTCCTTTTATTAGATGGAATTCTGTTGTTACAGAACATTTTTACCAGTCATATATATATATATATATATATATATATATATATATATATATATATATATATATATAAATATATATATATATATATATATATAAGGTTTTTTGCGACAAAGGAAAAAATGAAAAAGCGAGATAGCCAAGTACTTTCGGTCCTGTTCGGAACCTTTACGTTGGTCAGTCAAGTACAAATTTATGTGTACGTGTTAAGCAGCATATGTATTCAGTTAGAACAGCCCAGACTTCAAATGCACTTTTTATCCATCTAAGTGAAAAACCTCATTGTATTAATTAGGGTGATACCTCGGTAATTGCTAGATCTAATGATTATGTTTCAAGAAATTTACTGGAATCGGCAATTATACAAATCACTAATAAAAACAACCTAAATCTTAGTCTGGGAATGTACCATTTGGACCCATATATTTGTAAGATGTTTATGAAAGACCTTAAAATAAATGAACAACTAATAAATTAGTCCCACATGTATATAGTTATAATTTCTCTCTCTCTCTCTCTCTCTCTCTCTCTCTCTCTCTCTCTCTCTCTCTCTCTCTGGTTCGATATTTTCTCTCCCTCTTTCTCTTGCTCGATATATATATATTTATATTTTCTTTCATCTTTTCATTAATAATAATTTTTTTGGGGGGGGGGAAAATTTGTGTAAAAATTCATGATATTAAATTGTATATGCTTCCGTGTTTTTTTCAAAATGTACTATTTTCTGGGAGAATCACTTGTTTACTGCGTGTATCCTTCAAGGTGTGGCTTCCCTCAGGCGGCTTCTCCTTTCTGTAGAGTGAAAATCGCCCTTATTGCTTGCTAATCTTGTAGTGTCAGTTTGTATATTAAGCTTTCTTTTGACTAAGTTGTTCTCTGTAAAATCAGTTTGCCTCAGTAAAGGGTCCGAACAGGACCGAAAGTACTTGGCTATCTCGTTTTTTCTTTTTATTTTTCCTTCGGGCAAAAAACCTTTATTTATACATAGCATCACGTTTTATATACTTCGTGATCAAGTTATTCATATAATATATAGATAATATATATATATATATATATATATATATATATATATATATATTTACATATGATTATATATATATATATCATATAATATATATATATATATATATATCTAGATATTGTAACTACGAAAATATTTAGTCGTAAAGCTTCCAATAACTGCAAAATAAAACAGTTCGTGATTATGAAACCATCAGGGAATATTATTTTAGCTGGGAGCGTCCACTAGGAAAGAAATCGATCTTTTGTAAACAATTGTGAATAGGGGAACTCGTATTATTGTGCCATTGCGAATTTCGGTAAAATACAGTTCCAGCGCGAAGAAAGGGCCCAAGAGAAAAGGTTTTCCTTTTGCCAAAACATTCAAGAACAGAAACGGATTTGCACGATAAAAACGATTTTTTTCTTTTCCCCAAAACTGAGAGAGAGAGAGAGAGAGAGAGAGAGAGAGAGAGAGAAAGGAGGCCACCTGGCAGTAGC
>NC_087211.1:794965-802465 GCF_015104395.2 Macrobrachium nipponense | reverse complement strand
GAATTGAAAAGACCATATATAAAATCAATTCCACTGATACTGCCATCCTCTTTAACAAAACATGTTTGAGAGAGGGTCTCCTACCTTCATATTATTATTATTATTATTATTATTATTATTATTATTATTATTATTATTATTATTATTATTATTATTAATCTCTGAGGTGAGTTTCCTTTTAGCAGCGGGTAATTTATACAGCAACCGATCAAAGTTCATTTATTCCTTGAATAAATTAACTGTATACTTTACCTGCTGTTAGAAAGAAACTCATTCATTATTAATATTATTGTTATTATTATTCAGAAGATTCACCCTTATTCATATGGAACAAGCCTGCAACTATTGGAAACGGCTTTATGAAAAAACTCCCAATGTGAGATTATGCATGCATGCTTATCCTTGTACGAAATATTAAAGTCACAAATAATACATCCTTGTTGGGTATAACTGATATTTTTGGGGGCCCAAATGACGAAAAGAAGGTTTTCTCACTAAAACGCCAAAGTTGACACAATGCAGGAAGTCTTCCACAAACCATTAAACTCAGATAATATTCATATCATATGAGTTATCCTGACCTAGTTCAGTTTAATCCGTGACTTATGAGGGATAGAAATATCCATTAGCGTAACGTGGTCTCATTATCTTTAATTAGACTCGCTCATTACGATTTAAAGGACTTTGTGAATCTTGTTAAGCGATGTTAATCTCTCATTACTTATGACATTGCTGGAGAAACAATGTTAACCAAGATTATATACATGGAAGGTAATAGAGATGTTTTTGTTGATAACTGAAAATGAAAGGTAGAATATTCAAAAGGGCGATTGTCTTTCACGACGAAGTGAAACGTCAAAATGGGCCAAACGCCATGTCAAGCAGATATAAAATTCATCAGGGAAAAATATCTTTATTTTTCCATTCACAAAACGCCAAAGGTTATTTCTGTAGTAGGTAGTTGGTATGAATGAATAGCTCTGGCTCCAAATAGGTCATTGAAAATATTCGTTCAGCTCAAGGGGACTATAATAAGTTAAATATCGCAGTTCACATAATTAGGTGGCTGTAAATAGGTCATTGACTTATTACTAAAACATGAAAACATCCGTTGACCTAAAAGGCAGAACTATAATAATAAGATAAATTTGGTAGTTCACATACTCGATGTATTGACAAGTGCTTTCGATGTTATAATCATTATCACTGCCAAGCCTTCAGTTGATGTACAATTACTTGTGTTAATATGATAAGGAAGAAAATGAGAAAAGTCGTTTCGAGAGTAAATTGAATTAGAGAGAGAAGGTAGAACTCAGGACATAAAAATTATAAACTCTCTCTCTCTCTCTCTCTCTCTCTCATGATAAGAACCACATTTTGATTTATCTCTCTCTCTCTCTCTCTCTCTCTCTCTCTCTCTCTCTCTCTCTCTCTCATGTAAGAACCACATTTTTGATTTCTCTCTCTGCTCTCTCTCTCTCTCTCTCTCTCTCTCTCTCTCTCTTTCATGATAAGAACCACATTTTGATTTATCTCTGCATATTGCATCATTTCCATCAATTGATCGTTCGAAAAGAAGATAAATGCAACAGTAGCATTTATTAGCATACGTGTATTCCCATATATTATATATATTATATATTATATATAATATAATATAATATATATAAGATATATATATAATTATATATATATATATATTATATATATATATATATATATATATATATATATATATATGATGGGAATATACGTATGCTAATAAATGCTACTGTTGCATTTATCTTCTTTTCGAACGATCAATTGATAGAAATGATGAAATATGCATAGATATAGAGATAAATAAGAATTTATTCGAATATCCCCGAATTAAAATTGAGGCTTTACATTGATTCATTCGATCCATTGACATTTTTATCAGGCTGTTGGGGGAGGGGGGTAAAAATATAGTTGTTATAGTATTTTACAATTTACGGAATCTTATGTCGCATGGTACATTACGACTTTATATGATTATTTGATAGGTAACATGATGTTCCCTTTTTTATCGGCAATAACTTTTATTTCGATGTCGGGCACAATATTTTTATTGCATGATAAGTGTTCGTAAAAGTAGGATTCTTCATACAACCCTATAGCAATATCACTCTTAGAGAGACCACGCAAACAGAATATTGTATTTTTTATCATATTATTAAAAATCGTTGGGTACTAACATTCACTTTGAAGGGAGCACAATATTTATAATACGTGGTAGGTAAGTGTTCACAAAAGTACAATTCTCTATACAACCCCCTATCATTTTCATTCTTAAAGAAAAACAACATACAGAATTTTTTACCTTTTGCCAAAGCCTCTAAACACGAGCAGGTTAGCCCCATACTTCAGTCTGCTTCGCGCCGAGTTTATGTCTCACCGTTCCTGTTGCAAAAACACAAAAGCACGTCGAACCGTTGCATCTTCCCATTCGTTCTGGGGCGTTATGGCCTTAAGGGAAAAGGACGCGGCAATATTTTGAAAAACCTGTAGTTTCTTCTCTCGCTTTATATGTGACCTCATCCGAGCATTGATTTTGGTTCCAGGGAAAAAAAAGATACTGCAGATTTTAATTTACTATTGTGAAATGTACCACGATTACAGTTAAAACTAGTGCCGAAATGTTATTATACATGCCTGAAAGTCCCCGGTTCGCTGCTCAGAAAACTTTATTGTTTAATAAAACTCTTTTTCAAGTGCTTGAATAAAGAATTTCTTTGTCTTTTAAGCCTTGGTACAAATCCAACAGGTTACAAAACGTTTGAAAGCTTATCAGTCATAGTATTGCTTATCATGAAAAAAAATTATCCTTTGAGATTAGCTAACCATCTCTCCGGCCTGTGAATATCTTTGGCAATTGCTTAAGAATAATCAGATTATGTAAATGACATCCTTTGTTAACAATATTTTGCCATCTTTAAATAAGTTCCCGACACTGACATCGGTGAAGTGAGCAGTCAGTCAAGTATTAATGTGAAGTCTTAAAAGTAGACATATCAAAAGGGCAACACTCTTTCTATTTCCAAACACATTTCCTTCAGACAGAAATATTGAAAGCTGCGAAGCAGAATTTGAAGATTCTTCAGAAGTTTGTACATAAGACACAGTCAACAGGTAACCATCCCTCCGTCCCCAGTCCGACCCACCCCCCACCCCCCTCCAAGCGCATGCGCCGATAA
Source organism: Macrobrachium nipponense (assembly GCF_015104395.2). Lineage (NCBI taxonomy): Eukaryota > Metazoa > Arthropoda > Malacostraca > Decapoda > Palaemonidae > Macrobrachium > Macrobrachium nipponense. The sequence goes on along the minus strand of NC_087211.1, from coordinate 799,250 downwards.
GATCCTGATTAATGATAGGAGTGATCCTCGTGGGTAAGTCCACTTTTCACAAAGACACAAAAGAACGGGAAGATGAATATTTGAGGAACACGGTCCAGCAAATCTCTGGAGAGAACGAGTCAAGGGAATTAATTGCCCCATAACAGTGAGTAATTCTGTTTCTCTACTCTCGAAAAAATAAAGCTAGTATTATGAACAAAGATGGAAGGTATTTTTCGAGTTCCAAAGATTAATGAGCCCTATTACGAATTTATTTTTCCTACACATAACAGCTTTTTGTAATTTTGTTTTTTTTGATTTCTTTCACTGAATTCGCAACTCACCTTGGCATGAAATGATGGCCATGATGATCAGTCAGAAAAACAGGGATCGTACTTTTTTTTAAACATTGCTAGACCAGGAAGTGGTGTTCCATAATCGCCGCAGTAAGCCTATATCCGTAAAGAGGTTTATAAATTTCGCGTCTTCTGATGGCCCTTGTCGACTGAGCCGTTCCTTCATTTGATTTTCATCTCTCATGAGAGATGATGGTGAGAGACGAGAGACGAGAGACAATGACACGAGGGAAATTTGCATTTGATCTAATGGTGAAATGTGTAGTCAGTTCAGAGGTGTTGAAGTGGAAGGTTTCATTCTGTTAAGAACCTTTCTCCAGATTAACTTCGTCGCAGTCATAGAAACAAGCTTATTCCTAGTATTTGACCATATCAACATTATTTGTAAATTAAAATTACTCTCAACATTATTTGCGAATAGAGCAATTTTTGTACGTCACAGATGATGCCTGAAACGTATTTACATTATTTTTACAATATTATTCTGTTTACATTATTTCACAAGGGATTTTGTTATGATATAAACCAGTGGATATAATTCCGTGTTGCAAAGTCTCGAGATGTATACTAGTACTAATTCCGCTTTTTTTTTTTTTTTTTTTTTTTGCCAAGCCCCCAGGTTAGGTTAGGTTAGTGCTAATAAGACTGTGATGGATTAATAGGGTGTGGAAAACATAATGAGATTATTTTCAAGAAGATTCTATGGTTAGTTTTCAAGAAATGGCGTCCCGCTTTTTCAGGGAAAGGTCGCTGAACTCGGTTACATTTCGGGAATATGATCCCGTGATTCCAGTCTCTCTCTTGTACTCTGTTTTGGGAGTAACGACTGGATAATCTTTTGTCCTCACACGTTAGTTCTAGACAAAAGGTCTTTCAAAAGTGAGCCACCTTCACTGAATAAAACGTAACAAACGAAATTGATATCATTATACATATGATTTAAAATCATGTTGCGATGATTTATTTGATTTCGTGGCTTCCTGTCAGGCACGAAATTGTTGCACATTGTGTTTTTTCTTACACATTACAACGAGACCCTATTAAAACCTCTCTCAGTATCATTTAACGACTACGAGCGTCTTTATACTTAGCTTCCAACGACTCACAATGTAAACACAACGGAGTGAAATTAAATTCAACATAACGGTGGACGTAGATGTGAATAGCATCATCAGTAAGTCAAAACTAAACAGCGTTCATATTCCCATTCTGCCCAATTTCCTACTTGGGTCGTTTCATTTTTAACGGCTGCAGTTTGTCCCTAAAGTCAGCTGGGGGTAAATCTGTAAATCCAATAGGCTCTAAATACCAAGCTGCCCATTTGTACTCAAATAACGGCCCAGCTCTGGTAGCGTTATGTCTTAAGATATACTAAGACTAACCAGCTTCCAACCTCTGGCTGGCTGCCGAAGTGCTCTAATGGCACTGGGTAGACGATAACGCCTTTATAATTTTTTTTTCAGCAACTTGAACTCACAATATGATATTCGTAGTAATACTGAACTCTTTCTTGCAAAATAGGATTAAAATACATAATAAAGATACCAAATAATTTAGATAATCGTCAGTGATACATAAGGAATTATTTCACCTATGTTTGCCTCTGCGTTACATATTGATGGCTATTAGAATAGTGTTCAGAAACAATGTTTTTAAGTTTGAATGTACACAGAGAATAACAGGGGAAAAGGTCCGCTTAAGTAGAGTCGATTAGAAGCAGATGGGGATTCTGTAACTGGAATTTGATTGTATGGGATGTGTGTGTGTGTGTGTGTGTGTGTGTATGTGTGTGTGAGAGAGAGAGAGAGAGAGAGAGAGAGAGAGAGAGAGAGAGAGTAACAATATCAGATATGAATAGCCAGTAGGTTGACTGCTGAGAGTCAGTGCTGTGTGTGTGTGTGTGTGTGTGAGAGAGAGAGAGAGAGAGAGAGAGAGAGAGAGTAACAATATCAGATATGAATAGCCAGTTGGTTGACTGCTGTGAGTCAGTGCTGTGAGAGAGGAGAGAGAGAGAGAGAGAGAGAGAGAGAGACAGACAGACAGACAGACAGACAGACAGACAAAGACAGAGTAACAATATCAGGTATGAATAGCCAGTTGGTTGACTGCTGTGAGTCAGTGCTATGAGAGAGAGAGAGAGAGAGCGAGAGAGAGAGAGAGAGAGAGAGGAGAGAGAGAGAGAGAGAGAGGGGGGGGGGGCTGGCGGGGGGGCGGCATAATAGAAGACATTAGTAACCAGTACTTCTTACTGTGAACCCTTTTGATAAATAACTTACATTACTGATTAGTACTCAGTCAGAATGTTATGGTCTATCTGCACTCTATTTCCTTTTCCTTTTCCTTACTCCTTCATTTCCAAATGAAGGGAATTGTAGACGAGATCCAAACTGAGTTTCTTTGTCCCGGTGGAGAGCAGGAGGCCTCCTCCTCTTGAGCCGAGGTTTTGGCGCCTTGGTGGCCATTTTCTCTGGCGTCTAGAGACGCTGGGAGGACGGGGTGGGGGGGGGGGGGGGGTGGCCAAAGATCTCCTGGGACATTGACTACTCTGGAGTTACTATCATAGCACAGCCAAGGGCACAAATAGGACGAGCAGGGGAGCCGTTTAAAAGGCAACATTCCTATCACTAGCACTACTACTATTACTGCTCCGGAGTTCCACTCATCAGTGCTCTCTCTCTCTCTCTCTCTCTCTCTCTCTCTCTCTCTCTCTCTCTCATGTGGTTTATCTAGACTTTGCAAAAGCTTTTGACAAGATAGACCATAATATATTAGCGAAGAAAATTAGAAAACACAAAATCGTGGATAAAGTAGGAAGATGGTTAAAAGAATTTTTGCACAACAGAAAACAGATAGTTATTGCAAACGATGAGAAATCGGATGAAAAGCCAAGGTAATATCCGGTGTGGCCACAAGGTACGAAAGGTGTTAGCTGCAATACTGTTTGTTATTATGATTGAAGACATAGACAGTAATGTTAAGGATTCGGTAGTGAGTAGTTTCGCTGATGACACAAGAATAAGTAGAGAAATTACTTGTGATAAAGATAGGAACGCTCTACAAAGAGACCTTAACAAATTATATGATTGGGCAGAGGAAAATAGGATGGTATTTAACTCTGATAAACTTGAATCAATAAATTATAGAGACAGAGAAGGAAAGCTATATGCACATAGGGGACCTAATAATGAGACAATCACAAATAAGGAAGCAGTTAAAGACCTTGGTGTGATGATGAATAGGAACATGTTATGCAACGATCAAATAGCAATTCTTTTGGCAAAATGTAAAGCAAAAATGGGAATGTTGTTACGGCACTTCAAAACAAAAAAAAGCTGAACACATGATTATGCTTTATAAAACATAGTTCGTAGTCCACGTGAATATTGCAATATGATATGGTACCCACACTATCAAAAGGATATTGCACAAATAGAGAGTGTACAAAGGTCCTTTACAGATAGAATAGAAGAAGTTAAGGACCTTGACTACTGGGAAAGACTACAATCCTTAAAATTATATAGTCTAGAAAGGAGAGAGAACGCTACATGATAATTCAGGCATGGAAACAGATAGAAGGAATAGCAGAAACATCATGGAACTAAAAATATCAGACAAAGAGCAAGCAGAGGTAGATTAATAGTGCCCAAAACTATACCAGGAAAAATAAGGAAGGAAAGCACACAGGACATTACTCCACCACGCACCAGCATCGATAATGCAGCGTCTATTCAATGCGGTTGCCAGCTCATCTGAGGAATATATCAGGAGTGGAGCATAGATGTGTTTTAAGAATAAGCTCGACAAATATCTAAACTGCATCCCAGACCATCCAAGATTGGAAGATGCAAAATATACCGGAAGATGTACTAGCAACTCTCTTGTAGGACATTAGAGGTGCCTCACACTGAGGGACCTGGGGCAACCCGAACGAACTGTAAGGTCTGTAAGGT
>NC_087211.1:757651-794465 GCF_015104395.2 Macrobrachium nipponense | reverse complement strand
CTCTCGATCTGGGACAGATTTGAACCCTCCCCGGGCTGCTGACAATTGGTGAGTTCTATCCCCGATAGGCTTAATTAATGAAGTGCGGAAACGAAATGGCAGGCCTACGAAGTATTACGATATGAAGGGGTGAGTGTTACTATAACTTTTTTTTTTCTTTAATTATGTCTTAGCTTGCCATTGTTTCTCTGTTAGACAAACTCGCCTGGAAAAAATGATCGTATTTGAATGTGACCACAATTTACGTGTGTGTGTGTTGTGTGTGTGTGTGTGAGTTAGTAGGTGCATAGGTGAATATTACAGGTAATTGTTTTTAATTGATTGTTCCGTAAGCGTAGTACCATTGTTTCTTTTCTAGATAAATTAGCTGAAACAAATGATTGTATTTAAATATGGTGCTACTTTAGGGACATTCGATACGGAGACTGGTATGGGTGTTTGTGATAATTAAGAACATAACGACAAAATGATCACGTAGTACCAGTGGTGAAATAAATAACCTGCTGATGTCAATCTTCAATCTACGTATTTGTCGGACTTTTTTCACCGTGAACGGATTATGGTTATGTAATGCCTCTGGGGAGTTTCGATTCAGATAGCCATTTCCGTTTTTTTTTTCTAAGACAGATTATATTTATTGTTTTCAGTTATGGTTAGTTATGAATAACAATATTCCTCTACGACATCATGACATCAAAGTCTGAACAGTTATTCTTTTAACTTGATCTTGATTTATAAATGAAATAAATGAAAATGAATAGTTACCATGATCGATGTTTATCAGCCAAAGACCTTTAAAAGGTAATGGGACTTAGTTTCCTGTTCAGTAGGATATTAATATTAGTGGTCTCTTTCGAGTTCATTTCCTTACCGATGACCTTTCAAGTCAGAAATTGCACTGAATTGCTCTTGAGGCGATAATGGATTTCGCGTGAAACTAGGTATAACTATCTTTGCTGTTACATAACAAGGGTATGTTTACAGATTTCAGTGTATTGATTTTTTTTCTTCTTTTTACAGTTATCTTGTATGACACCACAAACTGGTCGATTCTTGTAGTTAGAATAAGATATTCTCTTGACGTAATCTGGTGTCTATATTTTGGTGTATTCTCCAAAATCTACCCTAGTGTTACTTATCAGGGTTAACGATAAGTCACCCAGAGAAAGTTTATTTCAAAATATAATGAGAAAAATTTAGGCTCTAGGATACCAGCTCTGCCATTCAAAATAATTTTTCATATATTAACCAAAAAATGCAAGAAATATTTTTTATAGAAAATCCAGTTCAGAATTTATTTATATTCTATTTTTTCTGCAAAATGAAACTATTGCACCGGCTTTGTCTGTTCGTCCGCGCTTTTTTCTGTCCGCCCTCAAATCTGAAAAACTGCAAACTGATACGTTGATCACCCACCCTCCTCCAGTCAATCATCAAACAAACCAAACTGCAGCTCTCTAGCCTGAGTAATTTTATTCTACTTTTAACGTTTAAGTTAGAAATGGATCATGCGTCTGGCAACGCTACAGGACGGCCACCCAACGAACAGGACAGGCCACAAACGACCCGCGGGTGAAAGTTTTATGGCGGGCTCGAGCATATTATACACTGTGCAGGATAAGCTACGATTTTGCTTCTTATTTGATCATCCACCCTCCAATCATCCAACATACCAAATTGCAGCCCTCTAGTCTCAGTAGTTTTTATTTTATTTTATTCAAGGTTAAAATTAGCCATGATCACGCGTCTGGTAACGCTACAGTACAGGCCACCACCGGTCCGTGGCTGAAAGTTTCGTGGGCTCGTCTCAAACAGGGGCCACCCCCATTTTTAAACTCTATAAAGAAAAACTTTTGACTACAGAGCACAAAATGTCAACAATGTCTGAGGGATTGGGGGGGGGGGGGGGGGCGAGGGAAAGCAAAACAGAAATTGCGACTGCGCGATATTGAGCTTTCATGGCCTGCTCTCTGCCTAACTGGATCTCATAATCGCTTTCATGTTCGCCCTTAATCCCCTTGTACCTCGCCTGAGATTCACTACAACATTTGACGCGAAAACCTTTTTTTCCCCCCATTTAGAAACTTAATGAACGAGGCTGAAAAATAAGGACTTTTAGCGTAAAACTGTTTTCGCGCAATCTTAGAAACCAAAGAACGAGGCTGAAAAATAGCGGTGAGAAAGTAATAAACACGCGAGGAGACGTGGACCGAGAGAAAATAAATATGGCGCAAGAGTGGCAGGATAAGAGGGGAGAATTTGAACTCAGAAACATGGTGCAACAGATGTCCATATTTTTTGCTCCACTTTCAGTGAGAGTCACAAAAACGCCCACGATGTGTTAGGAATTATTTCTCCTCTTTTCTTTGCTAAGATTCTGGAAACTCTACGGTGGTATATTAAGAAAGATGTTTTTTCTTTTTTTTTTCTTTTTTACAAAAAAGAAATTTGAAAGCTTTAGAGAGTATTATCTCAATGAGGCAAGGAATTATAATTAGAAGACCATTCACCTATATTTTTGTAGTATATCGTATTATTATTATTATTATTATTATTATTATTATTTGAAAGGTAGGAGACCCCTCTTCTTAAACATGTTTTGTTAAAGATGATGGCAGCATCAGTGGAATTGATTTTATATATGGTCTTTTCCAATTCTTCTTATTATTCTCTTCTCATCAGGCTGATATGTTGCTAATAGATGGCCGATGTTCATATCTTGGTTAAAGAAAGGTTTCTAAACAATACTAATTATTGTTATGATAACAAAAGTGATAACAAATTTAAGTAAGGAATTCCAACGTTTCCAAACCGTATCATCGGTTCATTTCAAGAAAGGTGAGCGTGAAACTATTGGAATGGGTGTTGTTGTTTAAGTTAAGCTGGCTTTATGCCAGACGAGCTCTTGATCCATAGAGCAGCCCGTAGGTCATCTGAATTTTGGATGTGGAAAAGGTTGTGTGAATTTTAAGGATATGAGGTGAGCTTTATTTATGATTCTATGGGTCATGCCAGGTGAATGGTATGATTTGAAAAAAGAAAGGAAAGGTGAAACAGGCAAGGTTACAAAACCCTTTAAACCTCAGGTAACCCATTAGCAACGGAGATTAAAGATCGAAGTAGGCGAGTCCTGGCGAGTCAGAGATAGCCAGTAAGGACAATCCCCCGAAAAATTATAGTCGTAGAAAAAACGGAAAAAAAGCCACACAAAACTCTATGCGTGTTCAATTACCATATTTCACATTGTAGTTAATGGGGAAAGAGAAAAAGGAAATCGCGATCGATAGCAATAGAGATTCGAGAGAGAAAAATGAAATATTATAAGTTTTAGAGAAAGCCAAAACAAAAGGTAAACAACAGCTTAAGCGGTAGTTAGAGTGACAGTGAAATATTCGGTCGTTAGACGTGAGGCGGCCGAAAAACGGAGGGGAAAGGATTTTATTGTTAGTTAAAAGAAAAACGCAGTTAATGCTATAAACAGCCAATTTTCCTCGAAGGTGAGTCATCTGGAACTGATCTCTAGGTTCCAAAAGAACGTGGAAGAGCTCAGAGACAGTTGATGGTCGTTCTATTGCAGAATGGTATTTGTTCTTTAGGGGTTCTGATCGAAATTCAGATTGAGGAATTCATTGGAGGGAGATCCAAGTTGAGGGCTTCCTGGAGATCTCTGTAAACAGTCGTTCGTTGAAAGTGTAATGATTTGTCAGATAGGGCTCGATGAACGAAGGCATTGAATTCGTCATAGGTCATCAGGAGCTGTTTATCCTTGTTTCTTTTTTTTTTCCTACGAAGCGTGAATTCACTCCCAGAGGAGACAGATTTGAGTTCTTTCTTAGGTGTGAAGTCTCTGTTTGCGTTCCAGCCTCGCACCAAACGGGAGCTCAGTGGTTGTCTCGAACTGCATATCTTAACTGGTTGTTTGGGTTGTTCTGTCGAGTTCCTGCTTCGACACGAGCAGGGAGTCATTTTCGGTGTTTTTTTAGGCGTCTTCGGCGATGCAAAGGCTGGAGGAGTAACCTGAGGGGTTGGGGAATAAACTGTAGGGGTTGCGGGAATAACCTAGTAGGGGTCGGGGGGGTTGGAAGGGGTTTGGGAATTGGGGTTGGAGGGAAGGAAAGGATGAGGGGTTTGGGATATAATGAAGTGGTTTTGGTTAAAAGGATTGAGGAGTTTGTGTGTGAGGAGTAGGTTGGTCCTGGATCAATCCTTGGTTGGCTTGGAGGTCCTTTTGCATCTTAGGGGGCGGGCCTGGCGGTCTTGAGGTCTTGCAGGTGGTGGAGTTATCCCTTTATCCTCCAGGATCTTCTCCAGTCTGACAGGGCATCTATGAAAACAATGCATGGGCGACTGGTGGAAGTTGGGCATCGTGGCAAACAGTGTGCCCTTGATTTGAATTTCTGGAGGCAGACGTGTCAGTTCAGTTTCATGCTTGCATATTCCGCAGAAGTGGTGGGAAGTACATTCTCTCCTGTGGTGCGTATTCTGGCACTTGAAACATCGAAGTGGCTCAGAAACAAAGGCTCGTGTGGTAGGTGCGAGGATTCCGAGATCGATGAAGGGAGGATATTGCCCCTTAAATGTTGCCTCCACCTTCAGGCGTTTCATCTGTGGTAGTTGTGTCTTCGAACTGCTGCATTGTTGCATTCAGGGATATTGGTAGTGGAGAATTCTTTCGATGGGTATGTATTTCGGGACTTTACAAATCATCCTTTTGTGATGTTATCTGCAGGATCTAGCAGAAGGGCAGGAGGGGTCGTTGCGAAGGAGGGTTGCGTGAATGCTGTCTTAGGGGAAAATTATAAAATTCCCCTTTCACGATTAGGTCTGCATGAGTTTTTGCTTCAGGATGTTTTTTTTCCAATAGTAAAACGGTGAATATGACGATTGGCCTATGCGTGCTATGCATTGTACTTGGGCAGGTGTGGAGGAGTTTGCAGGGGTCGAAGTTTGAGATGGTGTCGAAGGCCCAGGGACGTTGATGATGGTCTTCCAAAGCTTCTTTCGCTTCTTCTGTACCATCTGGAAGCCCTGCTCGTCAGTGGAGGGCAGGTCCACCAGCGAGGGGGTCAGGAGACGATGGACGCTTCTCTGCCATGAGAGAAGAGCTCAAAAAAATACGTTTCAAAAGTCTATAAATTAACCACAAAAGCTGTTACGCAAGACCCCAAATGGAATGGGGTCGTTCGGCGGTATTTATTGTGTCCCCAGCGTGCTCTGCTGATGGGCGCTGCGTTTTCATGGCTGAACAGAGGGATGTATAGTCCCTGAGTCAAGCCGTCTTGCAGAGGTGGAAGCGCGCACTGCTCTTCGCGTGCGGAACGCTGGAGACTGGGAGCATAGTATTGGGCAGGGGCACTGATTGCGCCGTCGATCGGTATCTATGGTGCCGGCGTGCGCGCCCTTACGTGCCACCGTCGGGGGAGTGAAGTCTCTTGAGTGGTGTTAAGGCTGGGTCTCTCCTTCCCGATGTGAGGGCATCAAGAGGCGGAGGCGGACGGTGGTCTGCTGCCTTATCGAATAATACCCAATATTAGGAAATAAGTCCTCCGAGTTATCTGGTGATATTGGGACGTTTTTTTGCATGATTATGGATGGCGCCTTCCTGAGCGTGCAGGATATCCTCTGGAAAATCGCATCGTTGTCATACCCAATGTAGGCGCCGGGTCATCCGGACAGGGATTTGTATTGGTAGACTACGTTAGTGTCTTGAGAGGGTCCTGCATCACAGGGCTGGGTTGTTTTTCATATCAGGCCACTGGTCTTCTGATTTGTTAGTAAATTATTAGTTTCACCACTTTCGTTTAGCAGGGTCCGTGGGGGAGACATTCCTTTCGATGATGTTACGAAGGGCTAGTTCATCCTCTTTGTATTTCTGTGAAATGCTCCCTTGTAAAAGAGAGTGCGTCTTCAAGGGCGACGGTGGGACGAGGCTTCCTGCTGGTACCACAGTATCGATGTTTCTGCGAATGGCCTTTTTCGATGTCCCGGTTGGAATACCCGTTGTTAATTAGAACTTGGGCAAAACGTTCTAAGTCAGTGTGCGGCCTTCCCGAAGAGGCAGTGGACTTTTTCTGAGAGCTCTCTTGATGCAAGGCGCTGATGCAGTGCGTTTGTATCTCTCTGGACACTCGCTCTCGCCGTTCAGGCACATTGCGGCCAGGTTCGTGGGTTCGTATACACTTGTGTTACGAAGCGTTCTTCTTGTTCCAGACGAGAACGGCAAGGAAGGGGAGGCGGGCGTTCTACGTCGGGGCAACAAGAAGAAAACGCATTCGTAACACAAGTGTATTACGAAACCCACGAACCTAGGCATGTGCCCTTGGAACGGCGAGAGCGACGTGTCCAGAGGGAGATACAAACGCCTGCAATCAGCGCCTTCATCAAGAGAGCTTCTCACACTGCTCTTCGTGGAAGGACACGCACACTGAATTAGAAAACGTGTTGCCAAGTTCTAATTATAACAACGGATTCAACAGGGGACATCGAAAAGCCATTCGCAGAAACATCGATAGTGGTACCAGCAGGAGCCTCGCCCCGTCGCCCTTGAAGACGCACTCTCTTTTACAAGGGGCCATCTTCACCCAGAATAAAAGAGGATGAACGAGCCTTGAACATCATCGAAAGGAATGTCTTCCCCCACGGGACCCTGCGAAAAAAGTGAAAACTAATAATTTACTACAAGAGCAAGAAAGACAGGCCTGATATGAAAAACAAACCCAGCCCCTGTGATGCAGGACCCTCTCAAGAAAACTACGTGTCTACCAATACAATCCTGTCCTGGGAATGCCCCGGCGCCTAATTGGTATGACAACGATGCGATTTTCAGAGGATATCCTGCCACGCCTCAGGAAGGCGCCATCCATAATCATGCAAAAAACGTTCAACAATACCAGGATAACCTCGGAAGGACATTATTCCTAAATTGGTATTATCGATAAGGCAGCAGGACCACCGTCGCCTCCGCTCTTAGAGGCCCTGTACACATCGGGAAGGAGAGGACACCAGCTTAAAACCACTCAAGAGACTTCACCTCCTTCCGACGGGGCACGTAGGGCGCTAGCCCGCCTGGCACCATAGAGCCGAACTCGAACGGACAATCAGGTTGCCCCTTGCCTAAATACTTATGCTACCAGTCTCCAGCGTCGCACGCGAAGAAGCCCTCGAGTACATGCCGAGCTTCCACCTCTGCAAGACGGCTTGACCTCAGGGACTTAATCTCTGTTCAGCCAATGAAACGCAGCGCCCATCAGACAGATCACCTGGGGACACAATAAAATACGCCGAACGACCACATTCCAATCAGTTCACAGCTCCACCTTTCCTTGAAATGAAACGATGATACGGTTGGAAAGTTGGAATCCCATTACTAAGATTGTTAATCACTTTTGTTATCATAACAATAATTAGTATTTTAGAAAACATTTCTTTAACCAGATATGGACATCGGCCAGCTATTAGCAAATATCAGCCTGATGAAGAAGAGAATAATAAGAAGAATTGAAAAGACCATATATAAAATCAAATTCCACTGATGCTTGCCATCATCTTTAACAAAACATATTATTATTATATTATTCTTTCCATTATTATTACTTATTATTATTATTATTATTATTTTTTTTGCCTCTATCACAGTATCCTCCCAATTCCGACCTCGGTGGTTAATTTATATTAGTCTGTGGCGGGCGGGGTTTCCGGGTATTGCATCCTGCCCCTTCCTCTAGGTGTAGGTCCATCACTTTCTTTACTATGTGTGCTGCGTTTCGTAGGACTCAACAACTCTTCTGCAATGTAGTCCTGGCCTGGAGCTACCTTCGGCCCTCTAGTTTTTTCTAGATTCCCCTTTTTTAGGGATTCGGGATCTGTGCCCTAGTGCTCCTATGATTATGGGTACAACATGCTTGGCAGGGGATCGGATTTTTTGGGATGGTGAGGATTTTTAGCGGTATTTTGGTGAGAGATTTTCCTACTTGGAAATATCCCATATCCCTCTTATTTTCTCTATTTTCAGGTCTTAGATTTGACTTTTATCCCCATTTTTTTCCTCTCTTTCTCTTAAACTCTGGTGTCATGTCCCATGGTTATTGCGAACATCAAATGGGTGTGATAACTTCTTCTTGATTTTACCGTCAATCAACATTCACGTTCACGTTTCTGGTCGTTCTACGTATTCCACTCTATCCGTCGATACCATAGTCCCCAGGGATCTTTCGTGATCGTTTTATCATATCACTCCCTCAGGTTGGTGCTATTCACGTATTACTGCAAGGTAGCTGATGTTTTCTTGCACAGGCTACAGGTGGAGGGCTTGTGCCACTGAATCATGCCTCTTTTTGTACTGGTTCTGTTGCAAGTGCCGGGCATTCGCTTGCTATGTGTTTATGTTTCATTTTTCGTATTGACTTCCTAACATATGGGAGAGATGGTTATTTCCGTCATCGTTTTTTCTTTTGACTATATCTGGTCTTAGCGGCCTGATCTTGTGCCGCTGTTATCATTCCTTCAGTTTCCTTTCTTTAGCTCTTCCCTCTGTAGCCCATTTGCCATGTGTCATCGCTGGCTAGTTCTTTAGTTGTCTCATGTATGTCCATGGATTGGTTTGTTGTGCCAGTCCTTGTTCTGTCTGTCATTCTCCTGTATCTGGTATATTTCTGGGTCTTCGTCTACTTTTTTAGTCCTTCTTCCCATGCACTCTTTAGCCACTGTCTTGACTTGTTTTCAGATATGGCCCCAGTGACTCTGTTCTCGATGTCGCCGCAGTCCTCTATACTTAGTAGTCCTCTCCCTCTTCCTTTCGTGCTATGTATAGTCTGTCGTATTTGCTCTTGGGTGTAGTGCTTGGGTATTGTCATATGTTCCTGGTTTTTCGGAATCTATGCTGTGGAGTTCGCCTTCGTCCATTCCACTATTCCCTGTGCGTATCTGATTTACTGCACTGCCCCATGTGTTTATGACTTTTTATCATATCCAGCATTGAGTTTTGACTTGAGTATCGCCTGAGTCTCTGACATATATTCTTTCCTGATCGTTCCTTTATCTCTTGTGTTTTATAATCCCCTCCTTCCATATTCCCAGGTATTTGTATTTGTCTCATCTATGTGTTGATGTTGAGTCCATCTGGTAGCATTTATCCCTTCGTTCTCGTTTACTTGTGCTTTTTTGTATATTGACTAAGGGCATTTTTATTCCACACTCCTCCTGGATCCCCAGAACAATCCTTACAGTCTGGATAGGGTATCTATTTCCTTGATGCTCTAACCATACAGCTTGATGTCGTCATGAACATTCAGATGGTGATTCTGTTGCTCTTTTCTGAGTTGGTACGGCATCCCTCTTCTGTAGTTACTTTTGTCATGGAATCATGGCTACTACGAAGAGTAGTGGGGACAGTGAGTCGCCCTGGAAAATTCCCTCTCTTGATATTAACTCTTGCTCGTCTTATTCCAGAATTGTAAGTATTGTATTCAGTTGCACATGGTTTTTTCCTCTGCCCCCATATATTTCAAGGCATTCTATTAGCCATGTGTGTGGTATCATGGAAGGCTTTCTTATGTCTTCAAGCCAGCTTAGGTTGGTTTTCCTTATCTACTGTCTTCATTACCATTTTGTCTAATCAAGGAGCTGTCTTTTGTGCCAGCTACAATTCCTTCTGCCAGCCTTTCTGTTGGTGGGGGATGGGTTTTCTCTCTAGGTAGCCTTTCACTGATAACCTGTTAGTAACTTCCATCATTATTGGTAGGCAGGTGATAAGGCTATATTTCCACTTATCTGTCTTTTTGTGATACAATGCTGAGCTGCTTCTGCTATTTGTGGGTGAGGGCCTTGAAGTTCTTGAGCCAGTAATCCATGGACTTCATCGGGACCTGGGGCCTTTCCAGTTTGGCATTTTCTTTAGTTGGTGTATAAACCTGTGTCTGTCGTGATCTCTGGAATCTTTGTTTTATTATCCCTGTTTCTTCTTCCTTGACTTCCTGGAGCCATGTTGCATGTTTGTTGTGTGATACCGGGTTGCTTCATATGTTTTCCCAGGAGTCTTTCTTGGTTAGCTGTCAGAATTTCTGGGTGGTTGTCTTCCCCTCTTAGTTGGGCTGTATGTCTTTTCTGGTGGTTCGAAATAGTTTGTTCTGTGGTATCCCTATTCCTGTAATGTACCGTTGGATCTTATGTGCTTTGGCCTTAAGCTCTGTGTACACATCTTCTATTGTGTTTTTTAGTCCACTCTCTTGTATTTGGATTTTCGTTGAGTTCCTCCCTTGTTTTCTTGCTTCTTAGCATTTTTTCTGTTTACTCAAGTCAGATCTCATCACCATGATTTGCTTTTCCAGGGCGCCTTTGCCAAGGAGGTTGCGGTTTTGTTTCTGTGGGTTGGTTGTGTGGTGGCGTGGTGTTCATGTACCAATCAGTTCTGCTAGTAATCTTGTCCTGTATTTGTTCTGTGATACTGGTGGTGTTTATTATCCCATTATCTTTCATTGACTCACTTGTATTATCCCTTAATTTCTTGGTGTTGTAGGGCTTGTCATGGAGGGGATCTTTGTTCTCCTGTATCTGGCTCCATCATTGTCAATCTTTTCTACCATTCGTCCTCTCTGTTACCTCGTCGGTGTTTCTTCGTGTGTCGTTGTTTGATACCTCATCCTCCCTGTCGTCTTCTTTGGCATGTCTCTTAGTTCGTCTTCGTGTATTTCGTTGTCGTGTGACATTTTCCCTTCCAGTTTCTTTCTTTTCCCTTTTTTCCTTGTTTTTGGGGGGAGCCAGTTCTTTTTCTTTATGCTACCTTACTTGGTCTGCAAGCCTTGCTCTGTTTGGGGTGTATTCCTATCATTGCGATGTTGACCAATCTTCTTCTATATCCTCTCTCCGTCGGGTTGCCTTCTGATGTAGCATCTCCATATTTCCTTATTTTCTTCTCTTGTCCATTTCTACCTTTGATTGGCTTCTGCTAGCTCCAACTCAGGCTGTTGATTACTGTCGTTGTGAGTGATCAGTACTGGATGACGACCTCCAAGTACCTGACGTCGTCCCCTAAATTGGGTTGAATACCTGGTTGCGGAGAAGCTCCTCTGTTGCCAGAGGTCCATTTACGTCGTTGTGTTTATTCCTTCATTTCTTCCATCATTGCTGAGTTTTGCTATTTAACCCATAGCTAGGACCCTACCCACAGGGATAGGTAACATTTACAGCTGAGTAGACTAGGAAATTATGGTAAAGATCCTTCCCAAGGAATCACGCAGAGGAGAGCGGTCACCCATCCAACGGCTGACCAGCCCCCGTGTTGCTTAACCTGACTTAAGTCCATTGAGGACCTAACAACTTCCTCCACGGCGCCACATATATTATTATTATTATATTATTATTATTATTATTATTATTATTATATATTATTATTTATTTATTATTATTATTATTATTAGTATAGATATATGAAATGGAAATTCTAAAATAATCGATGATTGCAATTGCTTATGGCTCATTTCCTGAAAATTCAGTTATAAAAATTGTTCGTACGCTGAGTCCTTAAGAAACATTAACTTTATATTTGCTTGAGAGAGAGAGAGAGAGAGAGAGAGAGATGATTAAACATTAACATTTGAATAATTACGACAAACGAGGATTACCTTGAAACATCGTCGAGGAGGAAAACCTTTCATGACATTTACTGACATTTCATTCCAGTGTTTCTGTTGCTTCTCTCGCGTCTGTATCTCTCTGGTTTCGTTTCTTTTGTCTTCATCATAATGTTTATCCTTCCTCACATAATATACAGACCGTTTGGTTTCTCTCTTAGGATTGCATCTCCTCCTTTATGAAATAATCTGTTATAAAAACAGTTATTCAATCTTCTTCTTCTTCTTCTTCTTCTTCCCAGCTTCATCCCTAATCGGGGTCGCTGTTTTTAATGAGTCTCTTCCATCTACCTCTGTCCTGTGTCATTTCCTCCCGTACTCCCTTCTCCCTCATATCATCTCTAATGCAATCTCTCCTCCACCTGGTCTTAGGTCTTCCTCTCCTTCGTCTTTATTTATTCAATAATTTCCTATAAATGTATTTATGCAATTATCTTCTATAATTTTATTATTGAAATAAGTTCCCATATATGTATTTATGAAATAATCTCCTATGTATATGAATGTATTTATTTGCATATAGCGACCTCTACTCACATCTGACAGCGTGTGTAATCTTCCATTTGGAAGTTCTATACAATAGGTCTTCAGCGTGATTAAGCTTAATTGGAGCTATGTATTAGACTTACCAAGATCTCCCGGCATATGCCAATTAACAGAATATCTGGGGAGCAAAGGCTATCAGGTTTCCATTAACATCAAGAGTGGGTTCAGGTGATATACGAGAGGCCGCGTTCAGGTAGTTTTAGCTATTTTAGGTTTTCACTGGTCGTGCTGAAATTAAGTCAGCCCTTCATATTTATACGTACTCCAATTTTATACGTGATTTCCTCTTTTCAGTACTGATTATGTTTATTAGAGAATGCCAATCTGCATTAACTATTGATTAACTTTGGAGTGTACGAAGGTCATAATTGACAAAATGAGACCAATTTGCTTTTTGCTACTATAAGAGATATGGGGTTAATTATCTATCTTATAGTATAGTGCCATGATTTCAGTTATTTGAGAATCGTTGGGAGTGCCAAATATGACCCTTTTATTTCCCTAGTCTTAACACACACACACACACACACAGGATATATAATATATATATATTCTATATATATATATAGATATATATTATATTATATATAGAATAATTAAAACTTTCCAGGGTAGAGATAAATATATCCTTTTTATTTCTCTAGTCTTAATATGACGTTAAAACGTTCTATTGTTTTCCAAGATTTTTTTGAAAAGTTAATTGTCAGCTGCCTTCTAATTCTTCCCTGAGACTCGTTTTTTGTTTTATGAAATGAGAGTAACTACATTAATTAAAATGTTTCATTTCCTGAGAGATGGCTACTCTGAATCTCTGAAGCTGAAGAATTGAGAATATGAATTAAAATGGAGAAAAAATCTGATGGAATAGCAAGCGTCGTTCTAAAATAGAGTAAATGACGGATAAATGTGGAAAGTGGAATATAGGGAGAATTAGGTAAAAAGGAAATAAAGGTGAATTAAGGTGAGATTAGATTATGTCGGAAAAATAGTAACAATCCAAAATACTTAATTCTAGGTATTTCAGACCAGTCAGAAGACTAGACATTGTTAAATTTAAAAAGTTTACACTTTTAACATTAACAATAGAAATGGCATTAAATTAACAATCGGCACAGTAATGATTGATGTATTTCTTTCACTTCTATGAACTTTTAGTTGATGATAACTGATAAAAAGTTATGATGCTATAATCTACTCGCCCGGAAAAGATATATCAAAAAGGTATTCACATTTGAATAGACGTTTCTTAACCATTTTCCAATCAATTGTCAATAATTATTAGCAATGTCAAAAAAGATTCAGAATGTTTTATACATTATTGCATAATATAACCAGTAAATTTATTTTTTCTATTCCATTTTATCACAATTGTTTAATATCAAGTCTTCAGTACCCTAAATGATCACAATGATAAACTCGGTGACGACAGATTCTAAGAACGAACATAAAATTGGATATGATCTTATGAAAAGTTGACTTTCCTTACCGAACATCTTCAATCGAGAAATACCTCCATTAGAACAGGGTCATTACAGAACAAAAACACCATTTCCTGTACTAATAACAGTGATAATTACCCCGGTTAATCGGAATTAACTGCTATTTACAATTCCACTTACAATTACTTGAGCTTATCGTCAAGTCCCCGATAGCTTGAAAGGGCAGATGTGAAGTGGCGTAGCAGCTCGAAAGGGAACTCCATAGTTGCTCAAGTATTGTGTTTCTGCTGTGAACGATGCATGCGAATGGTTTTCCTCACGTGACAAATTCAGGATTTTAAGCACCTCCTTCAGGTAATATAAACAGACCTCCGAAACATTTTGAGTACGAGTATGTGGTGCAATTAGGAGAGGAAAGAAATCTTGCATAAGAAACTTAAAGTGTTAACGTATAATTAGAGGACAAGGTATTGCTCGATTAGTGTTGTACTAATTTCATTGCTATTAGTGTGACTATAAAAATAATTAAATATCCAAAAGAATTGAAAAAAACAACTCAAAAATGCTCATAAATTCCATTAACTCGGATACAGAACATGCATATAATAGTTTGAGACAACTTCTGGAGAACCAGCGAGTGACCAGTTAAATGGAAAGTCACATACGGAAACGCACCAACTAGTCAGTGGTACAACTTCTTGCGTCAGCAATTACGGCTCGTCAGTCCTCTGATTACATCAGGAGAGAGAGATCAGCTACCCTGTATACACGATGATGTCTTGTTAATAGTTGTCTTATTCTTACTAAGTACATCAGATGTTCGTAGATGTTACAGTTACCCAGAGAGAGAGAGAGAGAGAGAGAGAGAGAGAGAGAGAGAGAGAGAGAGAAGCATTATTTAACCTTCATGATTTACTGACAGTGTTGAAATCAGGAGGAATATTCCAGCAACGCCAATTCTCTGTAAGATCTCTTTTAGAAAACCAGTGATTTGTTTGAGATCAGTTCAATTTTGTTCGATTCTTTTGAGAACGAAAAAACAAAATTGGATGGAGGCGCAGTATAATTGTTTACGGAATATTTATTATGGTTTTTAATAATTGGAGATAAATACTTAGACTTTAATATATATGAAAAAATCGGCATATGCAATATTGCTAAGCTCGTGTTTTTTTCTCAGAAGTCGAATAAGGTTTAGAATTATCGCTGATTACACAAAATGTTTGCTCACTTCTCCCGTAGTAAATTGCATATGTAGAGATCTTTTTCATAAAGGTTCATCTGTTTAGAGTATTATCGAAAAACAACAGAATTGATAAAATTGTTAAAAAAAAAATATAATATATGGAGAATATTATACGCAGTACTGAGAGTTGTCCATTCGTTTCGGCTAACGTTCCCTTATAAATTTGCAGTTGTATGCAAATTTTGTTAGAAAATAATTTTTCTATAATTCGTTTAATAAAAAACAGCAATTTTTCGTGTGAAATTGAGATGCTATTGTATAGGAGTAAGAAAGACAGCGTGTCCATAGCAACGGTCAGTCCGCATCCAGCGTGGTGAGTAACTTTCTCGTTTTCAATTTACTGGATGGATGACGCCCACCTGGACAGCATCCATATCTCCTCTTTAACGAGACAGGTGAAGTAAATAGAAACCTACTATGACGTGCGTCTATCATTTTTAAGTTTTTATTTTTTTTATTCTTTTTTTTGCACAAAGAAAAGAAAATATTGATTAGTTTTTTTTCCATATCAATATAGCAGAATATTGATATAGTGTGCTTTCATCATTTCCATTTTATTTATTTATTTATTTATTTTTGAAAAAAGATAAGATGATGAGAGAGTTTTTCGTTAAGTCTTTTATTTATGTACTGGTGTTTCATTATGAACTTTGAAATGGGTTGGCGGTAGAATTTACTAATATTTCATACTTAAAATATATCGTACTTCTCTGAAAACATATATCGTACCGGTTCTCGCTAAATGAACGTAAATAAATGAAATATAAAAAAGTATATTGAACGTTCTGGCAAAGTGACGTAAAATAGATTTTAAAATATATTACTATTATATAGATATATATATAATATATATATCTATATATATATATATATGTATATATATATAATATATATACAAAGTATATATATATATATATTATATATATATATATATATATATATATATATATATAATATATCTATATATATCGCTACGTGTCTCGCAAAATGAAGTAAATAAAATTTAAAATAGCTCGTACATTTTCGAAAAATGATTTGAATAAATTAAAAAATATATATCATACGTTCTCGCATTGTGCTTTAAAATAAATTTTTCCTGCCAAGAGACTACCGTACAAATCATGGAGGTATTGATTCCTGAAATTCATAGGCTGGCAACGAGGCGTTATGTCATCGTGAAAGAAATAAAAATTAGAGCGGACAACACTGGAATTATAGCGATGTGATATCAAAACGATGGGGGTTTTAAAACAGTTTTTGGCCCTTCTGTTCTGTGGGGTTAATAATTAATTAAATAGTAATGTAATAGTAGGAGTAGCATGAGTCTTAAATGGAGAAATATAGGAGTAGCATGAGTCTTAAAATGGAGTGATGTAGGAGTAGCATGAGTCCTAAATGGAGAAATATAGGAGTAGCATGAGTCCTAAATGGAGAAATATAGGAGTAGCATGAGTCTTAAATAGAAAAATAATCCAGAGTTGTGTTTAGTGCATATATTTATTTAAAAATAAATCACTACAGATTCCCGAAAGCTCTTTGTATAGATTTCTAAAAAATATATGTCCCCAAACATAATTGATTTGTTTTTCCCATAATAATAATAATAAGAATAATAAGACTACTAATAATGATAATAATACTAATAATGACAATAAACATAATAATAATAATAATCGTAATAATAATAATAATAATAATAATTAATACAGTGTTGCTTTTTCAAAGCATGGTAGAGATTAACCAGGTATTACTGAATAGATTTCGATTGGACTTTTTATATTTATCACAAATTCCGTGCGTATCAGAAATAGAAAATCGAAAATGCTTTTAAATAAGTGCCCTCTGATGGCAAAACCTTAAGCTAACAAAGAGTAGCTAGCCTACGTTTCATATGTAGTTTTATTGTGTCCATTTCTTTTAAAGATATTCCACACACTATCATTTCCAAAGCAAGTGGAAAATGACCAAATGAAAATTGCGGGGTGCATTAAGTAAAAACATCCCCATTGCAAAGTGTAATTTGATGCGTCTAAAACTGTACTTTTGCTCTAAACTCTATGGAAAATGAGCAAATTGTGTTATATTATTATATTATTATTATTATATGATTATTATATTATTACTATTATTATATTATTTAGAAGATGAACACTATTTTATGAAACCACAAGCCCAACGGGGCCTACTGAAATTCAAGTTCCAAAGAATATGGTGTACAATAAATAAATTTATATATATATATATCTATATATATATAATATATATATAAAATACAAAATTACACAAAAATTCTTTGTGTTTTGTGTCAAGATGTTTTCGAAAGCACCCCCCCCCCCATTTTTTTTAAAATAAAAACGCGTTCGCACCATAGAGGAAGTTTACGACCGCGTACAAATCACAAAGGCTCCAAAAATTTTCAGGCTGCGGTCATCAGGGGCTATACAATAGTGGCTGGGTATAGCCTCCTGCCTTAGGTACGGGAAATTCGAGGGAAGAACCTACAGCCCGAAGCACGATGTAAAAATATCACAAATCGCTATTTTCTGTTTTCCTTCGGATATACTACACGGGGTTTAAAAGTTAGGCTCCTCTTAGAAAAAGGGAATTGCACGCCAATAACTCTCTCTCTCTCTCTCGCTCTCTCTCTCTCTCATCTCTCTCTCCTCTCTCTCTCTCATTACCTATAAGGAAAAACTGAAGCAATGAGAACAGTCTCTGAAACTGAAAAGTCTAATCATTTTCAGGCCAATTTTAAGCTGTTACTTCTTTTTCTTAATATACTTACCTTTTCTATGTTTTTTTTTCTTTTCTTTCTTAGTTCCCTATCTTATTTTTTCCTTCTTTCTTACGTTCCCTATCTTATCTTTTCCCTTTCTTCTTACGTTCCCTATCTTATTTTTCCTCTTTCTTACGTTCCCTATCTTATTTTTCTTGCTTTATACGTTCCCTATCTTAATTTTCCTTCTTTCTTCGTTCCCTATCTTATTTTTCCTTTCTTACATTCCCTATCTTATTTTTCTTTCTTTCTTACGTTCCCTATCTTATTTTTCCTTTCTTTCTTACATTCCACTATCTTATTTTTTCCTTTCTTTCTACCTTTCCTATCGTATTTTTCTTTCTTTCTACGTTCCTATCTTATTTTTCTTTCTTCTCACGTCCTCATCTTATTTTTTTCATTTCTTTCTTACCTTTCCATCGTATTTTTTCTTTCCTTTCGTACTTCCTATCTTATTTTACTTTCTTGCTACCTCTTCATTATCGTATTTTTTCTATTACTACATTCCCTATCTTTATTTTTCCTTTCTTTCTTACGTTCCCTATCTTATTTTTCCTTTCTTTCTTACATTCCCTATCTTTATTTTCCTTTCTTTCATACGTTCCTATCTTATTTTCCCTTCTTACATTCCCTATCTTATTTACCTTCTTTCTTACGTTCCCTATCTTATTTTCCTTTCCTTCACCTTCCTATCGTATTTTCTTTCTTTCTTACGTTACCTATCTATTTTTCCTTTTCTTTCTACCTTTCCATCGTATTTTTTTTCTTTCTTAAGTTCCTATCTTATTTTCTCCGTTCCTTTATTACGTTCCCTATCTTATTTTTCCTTTCTTTCTTACCTTTCCTATCGCATGTTTTCTTTCTTTCTTACATTCCCTATCTTATTTTCTCTTTCTTACATTCCCCATCTTATTTTCTTATTTTTTCTTTCTTACCTTTCCCATCTTATTTATTCTTTTCTTTCTCTCTATAAATCTCAGCTGAAAGCCCTTATGGACAGAGTCAACAGACTACAATAAACCCCAGAGGCTCCAAAGGGAAGTCAGCTTGCGGAGAGAGAGAGAGAGAGAGAGAGAGAGAGAGAGAGAGAGAGAGAGAGATAGAGAGAGAGAGAGGTTAAAGAAATAGGTCATAAAGGAATAGGTGATAAAGATATAAACGAGGGAACCGTAAATAAAGCCGACGAGTCAGAGCAGGAATGAATCTGCGCCTCGAAAAGAAGGAAAACGACAAAAACTCGGGAAAGCAACAGGTGACGAAGTCCAGTCAGTCAGGGCTCCCTGTCGAAATTGGGTCCCATCAGTCAAAACAGAGAGCCGTTGGCGGCATCAAAAATGTAATATGTCGGACAGGAATGGAAAGACAACGGTTTTGCTGTAGCGTTCTGTTCGGTGCTTTCACTCGCTTGATGTTACTTGCTCCGTTTGACGATCGCCATTTGTGAAGGGGAAATTGTGTTTAATATATATATATATATATATATATATATAATTATATATATATATATATATTAAATAATAGGATTATTTCACTTAAGTCATTGCGAGAATATCGATTGTAACGTTTTTTTTAGTTTTTCCGTATATATATATATATATATATATATATATATATCCTATTATTAAATATATATATACTATATATATATATATATATTATGTTTAAAAAAAGCAAAGTAGATGCACGTGACTTCATAAAAAAGCGAATCAGACATGGTCAAGGAGTTA
Organism: Macrobrachium nipponense; assembly: GCF_015104395.2. Classification (NCBI taxonomy): domain Eukaryota; kingdom Metazoa; phylum Arthropoda; class Malacostraca; order Decapoda; family Palaemonidae; genus Macrobrachium; species Macrobrachium nipponense. The sequence goes on along the minus strand of NC_087211.1, from coordinate 775,104 downwards.
ATGAGGTACAATTGGAGAGAAAGGTCTCAGGTACAACACAAGATCAAGAATACCAGATGGTTATATAATTGTCAAAAGGGTAAAAATTAAAAGAGATAATCCAGGATTATCGGATATCACACGGTCACAAACCTAAACAGATTGACCCTAACCGAAATTACAAAGTTTCTTTAAAGTCCAAAATATGTAAAAACTGAATGTATTAATTTTGTTGCTTATATTTATCTACAACTTTTTTCATTATGAAAGCATCAAGTTTAAATAAACCAAGACTTAAATTTAGAACATTTCTATTATTTGACATGATGAAACAAGATTCAGTGATATTCCTTTTAACTGTGTCATTACATGGGATTAAGGCTAACCGAAATTACAAAGTTTCTTTACAGTCCAAAACATGTAAAAACTGAATATATTAATTTTGTTGCTTATATTTATTTCAACTTTTTTCATTATGAAAGCATCAAGTTTAAAAACCAAGACTTAAATTTAGAACATTTCTATTATTTAACTTGATGAAACAAGATTTAATGATATTCCTTTTAACTGTCTCATTACATGGGATTAAGGCTCTTGCTTGACTCCAGTTAATAGGATGGTCTAAATTTCTCATATGTCCGAATAATGCATTCGATATTTGCCCTGTTCTCACAGAATACTGATGCTGTTTGAGACGTTGTGAAAGAGATTTACCGGTTTGTCCGTAATAGACTTTATCACACTTTTTGCAAGGAATTTCATATATGCAGCCTGGAAGATCTTTAGGAGAATTTTTGATTATTAAACTATTGACATTAATATTACTGAAAACAACATTTATGTTAAAAAGCTTTAAAATTCTAGGAATATCTAAAAACCTTTCATCATAGGGTAATTTTAGAATGTTATTCTTACTAAATTTAAAGTATTAATACCCTGTTACTCTGTATTGCATATCCTCTAATTTCGGTAATTTAATCATTTGCCATCAAAAGTAAACATCAGCAAACATTTTAGTTGATGAATTTTACCCTGTTAAAGCCAATTTGCATTTTGAGCAATTTTATGCATTCCTTATTCAAGTTTGTCATTAGTTGAATAAAATGTTTTTCTAGCTCTTTTCCATGCCACATCTACAAAAGTCCTTGGGTATTTAAGTATGAAACTTAAATACCCAAGTGCTAAACATTAGGGACTTGGAAGTAATAGAATGAACCCCAATGGTAACCTTCTGGAAGGCTGGAACTCGAGGGGCAAAATCATATTTTCTCATTTTTGAGTTTTTATTTCACGCACAATTCAGGAAGATGAATATGATGAAATTGGTAAATGGTCGGTGTGATATGTTTAACCATTAATTGCTAAGTATTTAGATTCTCATTTTGGCACAGCAAGTGTTCCGAGGTTAATCACCTACTGATATATATTCTTTCCATAATATTTGTGTTTATTTGTGCTTGTATTTGTGTGAGTGTCTCGAGCCATCAAACGAATGCAATTCCACGGGAGGTTTGTAATTCGCGCTTCTTAGCTGCAGGACAAAGGTTTTAGTGGAAGTTGCCTGAACTGAAAACAATTACTGTTGACCATCTTGACCAAACTCTGCCTCCGTCGCTCCTCTCCAAAGTTTGTCGCGAGGATTACGAAGTCTCAGGAACCGAAGTTGAAGAACTCTTATGGGAATGTAATTATAAAGTCTCTCTCTCTCTCTCTCTCTCTCTCTCTCTCTCTCTCTCTCTCTCTCTCTCTCTCTCTCTCTCCATTCTTCGTCTCCTTCCAGCTCTTCTAACTCTTGCGAGATTCTTTCCATGACTAATCCTGGAAAACCGTCTTCTTTTCCCCTTGGCACCCGAGGGACGGTTTTAATTTATGCAGGGAAATGAGAAGACATCGTCTTCGGTGACTTTTTTATTGTTTAGTATTATGAGGAAACTGAGAGAAGGGGAAATCAAGTGTGATGGATGACTGATTATGAATATTGAAGAAAGATTAGGGTTTGGGAGCGTTTGATGAGATAGCGTTTGAAAGTTTTTAATAAGGAATGCATAAAATTGCTCAAAATGCAAATTGGCTTTAACAGGGTAAAATTCATCAACTAAAGTGTTTGCTGATGTTTACTTTTGATGGCAAGTGATTAAATTACCGATATTAGAGGATATGCAATACAAAGTAACAGGGTATTAATACTTTAAATGAAATAATTGATATCAGAGGATATGCACACAATGCATATTGGCAGAACAAGGTATAATGCATAAATATTCAGAGCACTAATCTCGTTTCATAATTCCAAAGATATCACCTGACTGACCATTGTATAATGAAATCTCAAAATATCCCCAAATTTATATATATCACTCAAGAAATAGAAAAAAACAGTTATAGATTAACTTACAGAACAAATTTAGTGAACTGGCAGATTATAATTAAGTGCTGGAAAGAACACATATATTTTAGTCAAAGCCTTTTGAAATAACACTACATAACTTACGCTCTTTAGATACCTGCCTGTTTGAGATATTTCAGAGATGACTCAGGCAATGGATTTGAATCATTTTGCAAAGGAAATAAAGGAATAAATCAAAGTTTCCTCTCGCTGATGTTGTTCGACCCTTCTGGTCACAAAAGTATAAAAAGTTTCGTGATAAGTGAGAGTAAACGCCAAGGCTTTGGTTTCATTGCCACGTTAATGGCCGCCTCAGGCCTCTGTGGTCAAGCAGATTACGGTTATTATGGCCGCACGTGTCAACAGTGAGCCTTTGGGTTTTATTGTTTGTGATTTTTTCCAGGGCGCTGGGTTATTTAATGAATACTATGTGGTTGCCAGAAGAGTAGCGCGGTCAGTGTATCTTACGTGATGCACTGTAGGCATTACTTAAGGTTCTTTGCAGCAACGTCCCTTCGTCTCGTGGCTCCAACCTCTTTCATTCCTTTTACTGCACCTCCCTTCATATTCTCTGCTTCCATGACTTTCCACTCTCTCCTAACAATTGTTTAAAAGTGCAACTGCTTTGAGGTTTTGCTCTGGAATATCTTTCAAATCTTCTTAATGTCAGATTCCATTTCGGCGCTCAATGACCTCTTAGGTCCCAGAGCTTGACCTTTGACCTAAGTTCGATATCGCATTCCATTCCAGAACGAAAGACTGACGTAATCAATCATTTCATTTCCCCTTTTCCTATCTTTGACCAAAGAGATCTCAAATACGAATTCGGTCCCATCACTGCAAATGGAGACTGACACAATCAATCATTTCATTTCCTTGTCTTCTAAACTTTACAGAAGATATGTCAGATTCGAATGAATCCCCATCACAGGGAAAGGGGCAAGGGACAATTCCTACTACCTATGTGGGCTGAACCCGACAGAGAAAATTCGACTCTCCGTTCGTTCGAAACTCTTCCGCTGGGATATCTCGAGAATTTCCGGGTGATGAGAAAATGCATCTGAGGCGTCTTCTGTCTTTTCAGTGTTGTCCATTCGGCAGTGTTGCATAGGACGCCTCTTTGCAAGATGCAAGACGAAGAAGAGAGTTTCTTTTTCCCTTTTTTTTACCTTCGTGCGGTATGATGCCTTCCCTCGCTTGAATTTTTTTCGAAAGTAATAAATTCCTTCTGTAGATACCCTGATGAGACAAAGGTCGTTACTACTCCTTTATCAGTTATATGTTAAGCTTTATTCCGCTATCTGTATTTCATTAAAAAAATTAATTTAGATAAAAAGGAACTAAAGGCCATAACTTATTACGTACCAAAAACTTGTTGCAACCTGTGACGAGTCGTTTCTCTTAATTGATGTACACAGTAAATTATCTCCGTCTTGAGAGAGAGAGAGAGAGAGAGAGAGAGAGAGAGTAATCTTTTAACTCTCACATTCTCGCTTTATCAAACATTTTTCTTCCATGAATTGATAAATGGCTCCCCTGCAGAGGAACGCACCTGGAATTTTTTTTTTTATCGAGAGAGAGAGAGAGAGAGAGAGAGAGAGAGAGAGAGAGAGAGAGAGAGAGATTTTAGTCCGGGGTAAACGTTATTTCCGTCTGTCAGTCAAAGTAGCAATCATTAACAACAAATAATTTACATCAACTTTACATTATGGGACTAAAAAAGCGAAAATATGATGAAATAAATAAGACATTTATTAATGACTTACATTCTTTCTTAAAAGTAGTAAGATTATCAGAGCTTCAACGACAAACTCACCTCAGGTTCTGAGAGAGAGAGAGAGAGAGAGAGAGAGAGAGAGAGAGAGAGAGAGATAGATAGCTAGCGAATATCAAATGAACACTGAAAATCAGACCAGACCAGAATGTCAGTTGACGAATCTGGTTAACATTAAGAAACTTCTGAACCGTTTGTTTTATCCTGCCTCTGGTATCTCTCTCTCTCTCTCTCTCTCTCTCGCCTATATAGCACGCCACGCTTTCCCCATAAAATCACATTTGACACTAATGTATTTTTCCAAAAACATTTTTCTCAAAACAACGAACATGAAAATCTTCGGTGTAAAAAATCCAGCGGTTAATAGCGGAGGGAAGTTAGGAGGGAGAGGTCTCATTGAGACTGGAAATAGGAACGTGACTGAAATGAAAACTCCTCCGCCCCTGAGGTGGCCATAGTGGTCCTAACGAGGCCTCCTGATGCTATTTTGGGGAACTTTAATTATTGTAAAGGTTCGTCGTTTCTTTCGGTTTTTTGGTCGGGTGAGAAAAACTCTGAGAGAAACTGGTATCACTGTTGGCGTCGTGGCTTCATCATAGTTGTTCTAATGGAAAAACTCTCTCTCTCTCTCTCTCTCTCCTCTCTCTCTCTCTCTCTCTCTCTCTCTCTCTCTCTCTCGTGAAAGGCAGATAATAAAACTGTAACACAATTGTTATTCATTCTAGTTTGGCATACGTTTCAGAATTTTAATTTTCTTCTTCTCCTTCTTATCTCTCTCTCTCTCTCTCTCTCTCTCTCTCTCTCTCTCTCTCTCTCTCTCTCTCTCTCTCTCGTGAAAGGCAGATAATAAAACTGTAACACAACTGTTATTCATTCTAGTTTAGCATACGTTTCAGAATTTTAATTTTCTTCCTCTCCTTCTTCTTATCTCTCTCTCTCTCTCTCTCTCTCTCTCTCTCTCTCTCTCTCTCTTGTAAAATCTAAAATTATTTTCATTAAAACCCCAAAAAAGGGATGAGACCTATTTGTAAGAAGTGAATGGTCAATTCGTCAATAGTATATATATATATATATATATATATATATATATATATATATATATGATATATATACTATAATATATACATACACATTTATATATATATATATATATATATATATATATATATATATATATATATATATATATATATATGTTAACGGGATATTAATCTCCTTATTTATTTGGTAAACGTGTAACTCCGAGCGTCAGGCATACCGACACACAATCTCTCTCTCTCTCTTTCCACCTCTTTCTCTCCATTCTAACAGGTAATCAAAATGAGAGAGTTGCATTACAAAAATACATTTATTTAACAATGGAAAGTTAATCAATCAAGTCTAAATCAAGTCTCACAGACTAACTTAACTCAGTTACCCCCCCCCCCCCCACAACATTAAAATGTCTAAAACCGTAATTGTCACACCAATTGTCTATTCTCCCATCGGGACCCTGGGTCCACCCCTTGCCAGAACACATAGTTCCTCGCCAGAATCGTCTGTTACAAAGACACGAGAAACACACTTGTAAGTACACATAAGTTTAAAGACAAAGTTAATAAAATGGAACATCTTACAAGATATCAAACAAGCCATTCCTTTGGCTAAAGTAATTCAACTTGGTTAAAGTAATTCAACTCACCCATGCAGCCGGAATATTTCACTCACTGATAAATAAACACTTAGGCACCGCCATCGTAGCTTTGCCTTTCTCCCTCGGATCTCTATGCAAGTCTCCCCATAGACTTGGCTAGTGATACATTAAGAATAGAAGAGGCGCACACGCACATACGAACGCACATTTCGTTAACACCCCATGTTACTGGTCGCAGCCAGTTTCCCAAAGGGACTTTGAACAAAGACTCATGAGCTGACGAACATTGACTCGCCTAACTATGGATACAAATTGGGCTGAGAAAATGGAATTTTCTATAACAAACAACCAAAATGTGTTGTTGTATTTTCCATCCTCACTTTTCCCATGACAATGAAAATCAGAAAGCGTCTGAGAATAACACCTTATGGTAATGTATACTCACTTGCTTCTTATATATATCTTTTTAAAACGATCTCCTTATTTATATTCATTCAGATTCTATAAAACGTTTTTTTTTTTTTCATCGAGAGGTGGAACTTTCACTTCACTATATATTATTCTTCACCTGGATTCTCCTTTCGTTTCTTATTACAGCATCTATTTAAGTCCTTTCCCGAATCTCCTATGAAAAGCACTTTATCTTCACATCTTCACTGTTACCACTATGCTCATAAGTATTCGTAATTAAACTGCTACTTACATCATATTCACTCACCACTCTCCAATTTATGTCCTCTTCCCCTCTTTCTCATGTCCTCTGGGCATTCCCAATACATATACGTTTTACTTCACAATGATTCTTCTTATATATGAGCTGTACATTTCTCTCACTTTATCGATGAAAGTCCGTCGTCACTGTATCTATGAACATCTAGCGATTGATCCCTTAATCCCCAGATCATACTGAGCTCTCATCTGTCAACGGATCCCTTGTGTACTGGAGACTTATTATTCCTCTCACTCAGTGTAGATCCGTATCCCCTTCATATCTTATTCGCCATGTCAAGCAGTTTTGCCATTTTATTCGTGGTCTCTATACGTATATATGATTCTGGACACATAGAGGCCGAGAAGCGTTGAAGTCGATTTGTATGTATGACCTCAGCAGCGGTGAACACAGAATATACATTAATTGAAGCATGCTGCGAGCCAATTTCATCCTTCAATTACAGTCGTTACTCACGAATTAGGCCTAAGAAATTAAGTGTCCATTCAGGCCATTCATTATAGACTTTATGGCTTGAAGTGGTTCCAGGAAGAAGCAGTACTTCTCACATGACTCAAACGAAGTTTATCATTCGTATCATTCGTAATTCGAAGAATTTTCCAGTAAATGTTGATTTGGAAATCGAATTGCTCCCATGTCCTCAGATATGTTTGGCAGTGTGTGTATCCCTGGTATTCCACAGAGGTGAAGCTTTATTTCACGTCTATCTTTCCCTCTGCTTGTAGCTAAGAATATCATTTCCCTTTACAATGAGCCGCTTAACTTGACACCTCATTTGCTGTGTGACATTTTCTCTTGGGACGAGCGTAGTTTCATCTCTGTTATAGAGTGATTCTCTCTCTTGTCATCCGATGTTGCAGCTGTGCGCTCACTTCTCGCTCTGTTACTTGAACCCTAGACTTCCTGACTTCCTCTCGGTTAGCAAAGCCTTACTTGTCTTGCCAAGTTAGTCTTGATATTATGCTGCACAATATTTCGGGTCATTCTATGAAGGTTAGAAAGCCTCAAAATATACCTGGGTACACGGAATGTATTATTATGATCATGAAGATGAACCGTATTCATATGGAACAAGCCCACCAAAGGGGCCATTCACTTGAAATTTAAGCCAAAGAATATAATGATGTTCATTAGAAAGAAGCAAACAGAAGGTAATAGGAATCATTCCTGCCTAGGAAATGTGGTGGCAAGGAAATGATCCTTTTAATTAAATGTGTGCTTTTTCCTTGTGATAAATTTCTCTTTTGTTGAAATGGCAACATATGTGGTTGCCCAGATGCCTTTTTGAGGTTCTCCGTTTGAATATATGTTGAAAATGGTTATGACTTCGTGTTACCAAGTAATGATTCCTACACCAAACTGATTAGCCATTCGTTTGCCTGTATTTTTAGACGCTGCAACTTAACAGGTGTTCGTTGTTCATTGTTTTCCATTTTTCATTATTTCCACTTCCACGTCTCATATGAAGATGATCAAAATTGACGTAGTTCTCTCAACTGTCGCGTTAACTACGAATTAAACTCGCTAACTGCTTCCTAAATAGTTTCGTTAGATCTTTTATTGTTTTGTCAGACTCTATGATCGAGTTTATGATATTGTATATTACATTAAGGACAGGAATCTTAAATGCGAAATGCATTATGGTAAGGGTGCTTTATTACCTGATCATATGTACTGTCGGCCAAAAAACTCTTGGCAGAGTTTCATAATTTTTCGTTCACCTGCCTGACGCACGATTCATGCCTTATTTATCTATTTTTCTTTTCAAAGATAGAAGAAATCATATGTAATGACGTTAAAAACAGTCACTGATATCTTTAGAACATTATGTTATGTTATTGTGTAAAACTATTTTCCTTATAGCAAATTTGACGTGAACGAAACGAAGTGAAAAAAAACGTCATATCACAACCATAGATATACATTACCAAATAGATAGGAGACACCTATCACTAGTAGTATCGCATAAACATAATCCTTAAATTATCATTTCAATATTAAGTTGAAGGTAGTTGAACTATTCCATTTGTTAAATTTTACAGAAAACATTGGAATCTCACAAAATGCTATCAAATTTAAAAGCAAAAAGAAAAAAAACGATATCCTAACAGTGTGAACCAGGCGACCTCACTCTATTGCTTTTGATGTTATGTGCACGGGAATCTAGTGTCAATGTGTCATTTATCGGTCTAAGAAACATCCCTCGATGAGCGAGAGACAATTATTGTACTGCATTCGGTGCAAGTTCCTGTTGGAGAGATATCAAGAAAGCTTAAAAAACCGGAGAGAATCATACATAGAAAAATCAAATTGTTTAAAGAACCGCAAAATTTAGAACATGGGCCTAGAGGTGGAACACCTCGAAGCACCACAAGAGAGGAAGACAATACAGCAGTGTAAATGTTGTTGAGCAACATTCGTTTGTGAATTTTGAATTCTAGTGCCTCGTCACGAAATTGCTGAACCAGGAATCATGACTAGCTCTACGCTTATGATTGGTGTCTGATGAATACTTTTGATGGAGAGAAAGAGATTTTTAAATCTACACTTGAAATCTTTGATAGGTGTCTAATGAATAAGTCTAATGAATAAGCAAACTTATCTTTGATGGATGAGAGATTCAGTTATGCTTACTCTTTTTGTTTTGTTTTTTATCGGTGGCCACGGATAGGGAGGGAAACAGTTTCAATGATGCATTCATTTTTTTTCTTCAAAGCCTAGAGAATACATTTTATTGGGAGATACTTTATTAACATCGGTCTAATCCTTCCATCACTCCTATACTCCACCTCCGTTCTCTTCTCCATCTCGGTTACTCGCTCCGACGAACTCGTATCGCGTGAAAGCATCACTAATGATAACGGTTATTTTAAAATTCCCCGCACCGACAACGGACGTCTTAAAATGGATGCTTATAAAATATTTTCTGTTCAAAGAAACTTTATCTTTCATTCCCCAAAATATGTGCATACACTCATGTTACACCCTGTAGCCGTCAAAGAGCAACCCTTGATTAAAGCAGTAGGTTTTTCTTGAAGAAAAAAAAGAAAAACATGAAATAGACTTAAACGAGAACGTCACCTTTCATATTGCCTATCCTTTCAGCTACTTATAATATGCTTATGGTAGTAGGTCTAGGTATACATGTGAAACTAATTTGAATTAATTTCTATTTAGAAGAAATGAATAACTACAGAAAGATCAACCTAAGAAAGCTATAATGAAAGTAAGCCTTACCTAATGTATTCGTCAGTTTTGACTCCCACAGCTTTCCAACGTGTCCAAATGAAACAGGATGATATGCAAGGAATTCGATAAAAAATAAGACTGAATAAGGTCTGAGTTAATTATGTTAGGCAATTATGAAAAGGATAAGAAGAAAGGCGAACATGGCTAATAAAACAAGAATAACGGGAATAATCTAACAAAGCAGATTAATATATATATATATATATATATATATATATATATATATATATATATATATATTGTCGATTTGCATAGTCATTAATATTACGTATCCGATAGAGTATACTGCTGAAAATAGACCTAGGCTAATTATGTGGGAAAATCAGAAGTCCAATTTAGGCCCACTAAATGTGTCATGCAAATTATTTTATTGATCAAAGGACAAAATTAGTTTAACTAAACATCGTTTTCAAAGAATGTTAACGCCTTGATGTATTATTTATCGGCTGTAGGAGACGAAAGGACAACACCCCAGTGCAGTACGATACGTTGAGTCAAGACTCGAGCGGCAGCAAAGCCAACTTCAAAATCCTTCGGTATGCTTTCACAAAGCTAAGAGTTGAGAATAAAATTAGAAATCGTGGGATAAATCTGTATATATTTTCCTTACTTTGCAAAATAATTATCTTTAACACGTTGAATAAGTCTACTCAATTCTAATGTAATTTATTTCAAGTATAGCACCTTTGAAAGGAAATGTTATTTATTGTTAAGTAAATAATCTGGCACCTGCATATGGCAATATTTCCATAACGAACAATGAATTAAGAAACTATGCCAATTCTTCGTTGGCCGTCTGTACACTGGTGCATAATTACATGGGTCGTGTAATGTATCCAAGACGATTAAGTATAGTAAAAAGAACGAAAGCCAATGGAATGGCTGACGATACTTCCACGTCAGGTGATCTCTGTCCTGAGGTACAAAAGTGAAGCCGGTTGGTTGTGCTTCGTTCAGGGGACCGACAGATGGCAGCACCTTGCAGAGCCTTTAATTTTTTACTTGGGTGATTCCATTTTAACCTTGGGGGAGTAAGGGTGATTCCATTTTAACATTGGGGGAGTAAGCGTTTAAATAAAATCATAAATTGTCTTTATAGCTAAGCGCATCAATCTAATCAGGTCCACAATATATCCAAAAATCAATGTGTTCAAGAAACGTGCATGTGTAATGTAAATAGAAGTTGTTTACTCTTATAGACAAAAGTATATTTTTCATGTTGACCAAATTTTTGGTCCTTCGTGATAATGGTCTCTCCCGTCTGTCGTATGTGAGGTTGCTGTTCACAGACCACTATATAATTGCTTTAATCTTCCCGGATAAATGGATGATTAATTTGCATGCTGACATGTGTGTAGGAGATGGATTCACAAAGAAATAACCCCTTGCAAATAAAACTGATCGATCGGATGACGTCAAATTTGTTTCATGAGACCTTTGGAAATGTGATGTGGGCGTTCATAAATACCTTTCATTGTGGTCTTCATTGCTTTTCTTTATGGCCTATATTACCTTTCATCGTAGGCTTTATTGCCTCTCGCCGTGGACTTCATTGGTTCTGTTATTATTATCAGACCACACACATACAGGGAGAGAGAAAGGTTCGTAGGTAGATTTGTATAAACGTCAATGGCCACAGACAAAGTATCTATATATTAATTATGAATAACTGTCATCTTTTAAGGCCTGACTTCTACTAGGCTTTGAAAGCTATATATATTCTGCTAAGCAAAATATTAATCCGAAACCTTTTGATGTAAGATTTTCAAATGTGTCCACTGACGAACAGTGTAAGGTAAAGCATTTTCCTTCTCTCTCCAATCATGGTTTGATTGAGTTTGTCAAACAAGAGAAAATCTTTCCAAAAATCTCTGCTGTTTTTGCAGACTAGATCATTTCAATGTGGAAAACCTCAGACTCCATTGATAGCGATCACCAGAACAGGAATTGCTATCAATCACATTTCGCTCACATTTCTGAAAATTATAAATATGAATTATTGCCAAATTGATTTCTATGGAGAGCTGAGGGATGGGTAACGTGTTTACTCTGGATGTATTGTCCTAATGGCCATCGACTTGATTACATTTTGAATTAATGGGAACAGTAACGGGGGAGTCCGATTTTGGTTTGTTAGAGTCGATTGAATTGGGGTTTAGGCAATATGGTAAAAATTATTTCTATAGAGAGAGAGAGAGAGAGAATCAAACTCTTTATTATAGTTAATCCTGCAAGGTACCTATTGCAAAATCACGCTTTGTTAGGGAATAATGTCCTCCGTATCTGTTTATGATGTAAACTAAATATCAGAGAGAGAGAGAGAGAGAGAGAGAGAGAGAGAGAGAGAGAGAGAGAGAGAGAGAGAGAGAGAGAAACACCCCATTAAAGTTAAGTCTCTGTGAAACCTGTTGCAAAATCTTCCTTGTGTGAAAAGTAATATATTTCCGATATCTGCTCTTCAAGTGTAGTTCTCGTAATGAACAAACACCAATTATATAGATATGTCTTTCCTCATCGAAATTGTCAGCCTTTGATGTTTCGGATTTAGGATAATTCACCTCATTCAAAGCATTTTAACTCAATCAAACATTACTGTGCTTCTCACTTTCCTGTCATACTCTTCGTGCTTTGAAGCAGAGTTAAAGCACTAAGAAGTATCACTGTTTTTGAAAGATTTTATTTTTTGAAACACTATTTTCATAAAACAATAATTTAGATGTGGTGTTTCAACAGATAGTTGACTCTCTCTCTCTCTCTCTCTCTCTCTCTCTCTCTCTCTCTCTCTCTCTCTCTCTCTAGCAAGAGGAAGAAGTATCTCTCCCATTAATAAAAGGATTCTCTGGAACCTTGGTCATCGGCTCCTGTCAGGGAATATCGACTAAAAGTCAGTTTATTCTCTCTCTCTCTCTCTCTCTCTCTCTCTCTCTCTCCTCTCTCTCTCTCTCTCTCTTTATTTGAGTTCATTTCTGAATGAATGAAAAGTCTTTTCCTTTCTCCTCCTAGTTGTTGCTCAGTTTATTTATTTATTGTTTTTGAATGTTAAACCCTCCTTAATAATTCAAGAAGTGAAATCTTTTGTTGTAATCATATATGATAAATATATGATTTGATATGGTACACACACACACACACACACACACACACACACACACACCTACACACACCCCATTATATATATATATATATATATATATATATATATATATATATATATATATATATAAGGTCAGGGGAGTTAGGAAATTGATAAACATTGATTTTGATCAATGCTTGCATGGGTGACCGCTAAGAAATGGTAAGCACCTTCATTACCTAAGCCCATTGAGCATCGGAAAATCATATATATGTATGTGTGTGTGTTTGAATCTCTGCGTGTTGGAAGTAATTAACACACAATCACGCTCGGAACAGAAATAAATTTCTGACCCACGTCGGGATCGAATCCAGGTCAGTTGGGGTTGGTAGCGCCCTTGTATTTTAATTGCAAGACCTGGGTTCGATCCCGATGTGAGTTAGATATTTATATATGTGTTTATGTGTCAGTAATTTACAAGACGCACAAGCAAATCTATTGAATGTCCATAGAAAAGAGGATCTCTCCCTAAGGATGAGTTTCAAATTAGCCCCCCAAAATTAGAAGATTTGAAAAAAGGGGCAAAAATCTTCTTCTGCGCCCATTATTCCTCTTAAATCTCGGTGCTTCCGGGTTTCGCTGGCTACTGGGGTAATGACATTTAATTATAAGACAATCCCAACTTATTACGGTGGTGCAGGAACCTTGTTGAAGCTGTGTGTATGTGTGTGTGTGTGTGTATGTATGTATGTATGTTTAACTGATCTAGAGACTCTTAGTTTTCCTTATGTTCTTCAGGTTTTGCATTGTCATAATCTTGGTCTTGACTGCTCGTTTTTTTTTTTTTTTTTTTTTTTTTTTTTTTTGCCACCATTGTTTGTCACCTGATATTGACATTGCGTTACGAAACAAATATGATACATATCAGTAATTTATCACAAGTCATTATTTACTATTATTATTATTATTATTATTATTGATTATTTCTTATTATTATTATTACAATTGTATTATTGAGTTATTTTATTATTATTCTTATTTAGTATTATTAATTATTATTATTGTTGTTGTTGTTGTTGTTGTTTTGTTGTTGTTGTTGTTATTATTATTATTATTATTATTATTATTATTATTATTATTATTATTATTATTATTATTATTATTATTATTATTATTATTCTGTACATGAACCCGATTCATATGGAACAAGCCCGTAGGTGCCATTGACTTGTAATTTATTATTATTATTATTATTATTATTATTATTATTATTATTATTATTATTATTATTATTATTATTATTATTATTATTATTATTATTATTATTATGCTATGCAGTTGGCCTCTCACTATTGACGCTACCGTTCTTGTCCGCAATTTCTGAGGGAATTCTTGCTGAGCTTCGACCGTCCCTGATATTATCTGGGAGATTTATGGACCCATTTATCACCTTCCTTTCCCGGCTGACTTTTACTTGTCTTAAAGCTGAAAGACTGGAATGGATCGATAGTTTTGCATATTACGCTTTGCATACACCGTCAAGCATTAAACTGATCGCGTTCAGTCAACTCGTCAAGTGGGAGTTCCATTTATCCAGCAGCACTGAAGAGAACGTCATGTTATTATTGATATCATTATTATTCAGAAGATGGACCCTTGTTCATCTAATGGCACTTGAATCAACATTATTATTATTATTATTATTATTATTATTATTATTATTATTATTATTATTATTATTATTATTATTTTAAGTAATTGCTGCCTCATCTGCATTAACTTTATATAGGTTCTTCTCTATTTTCCTATATAAAATTAATTGTAGCTGAGGCAGCAATTACTTTTAATAAAGCGTATTAATTATTATTATTATTATATTATATTATTGTTATTATTGTTATTATTATTATTATTATTATTATTATTATTATTATTATTATTATATCATTTAGATAATAAACCCTTGTTCACCAGAGCTTAGAGGAACATCGTGTTATTATTATTATTATTATTATTATTATTATTATTATTATTATTATTATTATTATTATTATTATTATTATTATTATTATTATTATTACTGAGATAAACCCCTGTTCATATGGAACTGGCGTACGGGACATTTACTTGAAATTCAAGATTCCAAGGAATACGATGTTTATTTGAAAGACGTAACAGAAGATAATACGAAACACAGAAAAAAAAGAGATCAGTTATTAGAATGAAACAATTTAACAAATAAGGAATAATTTCTTCATTCTTAATCGAAATTCATTCATCTGTTCACAAGATATTTAATTATGGTTATATTCGCATGCGCATATGTATACATGTGATAACTTACGTTTCCTAGATTTTACTTACGTATGCCGCTGTATAATGCTTATAGGATATTCAAGAATATCATCTTCATTTTCACCACAATTCTCAACCAGATTTATTTCTGGGAAGCTTCAGTCGGCTCTCGCTTGGTCCTCAGCCTCTAAATCGTATCTCATTTCTCGTGGCATCTTATTTAGTGACCTCCTGGGAATAGTGTGTTTTGAAAAATAATTATCGTTGATAATTGTTCTCTAACGGAGCTCCATAATGCAATTATATTATTTATATTCTGAGCTGAAAGCAAATCATTTACTTCAGGAACTAAATTAAAATGAGAAAGACAAAAAATATTGGATTACCCTTCGTTTCCCAATCTGAAGCTAGTTCTGTTTTTTTCCCTTTATTTTACTTCTCGACAATCATTATAGCGAACAGTAGTTTTTTTTCTTTTTTTTCTCTAATTAAAGGGACTCTCCACTGGCTGGTCTTCCCAGGCATTAAATTGGTTTTGCCTGATTATGGCAGCGTATAACTTTTTCCCCCGTTTCTGATTAAAAAAGCGATTTTATTACCCGAGAGTTGATCGTTTTCGTCGGAAAATTGTACTGGCTAATAATGGACAATTCTGATTTCCTGTGATCATATTTTTGTTTCTTCTACTGTGATGATTCTCTCTCTCTCTCTCTCTCTCTCTCTCTCTCTCTCTCTCTCTCTCTCTCTCCTCTGTTGATTATCTCTTTCTCTCTCTTTCTCTACACTGTAATGATTCTCTCTCTCTCTCTCTCTCTCTCTCTCTCTCTCTCTCTCTCTCTCTCTCTCTCTCCTCTTTCTTTCTCTTCACTGTAAGGATTCTCTCTCTCTCTCTCTCTCTCTCTCTCTCTCTCTCTCTCTCTCTCTACTAATTACATCTCTCCCTTTCTCTTTCTCTACAATGTAATGATGCTCTCTCTCTCTCTCTCTCTCTCTCTCTCTCTCTCTCTCTCTCTCTCTCTCTCTCTCCCCTAATTATATCTCTCCCTTTCTCTTTCTCTACAATGTAATGATGCTCTCTCTCTCTCTCTCTCTCTCTCTCTCTCTCTCTCTCTCTCTCCAAGTAATTCACTAGTAGAGACATCAGCACCAATTAATGATTATTCCTTGACGTCTTCATCCGTCTGATTACGAAGGCAATTCGTGAAATGTACGTGATTATTACTTATATACATTCAAGTGATGGGAAAGGAATATAAATTTTAGGCCAAAAGTCAAGCGCTGGGACCTATGAGGTCATCAGCGCTGAAAGGTAAATTGAGAGTAGAAAGGTTGAGAGGTGTAACAAGGGGGAAACCTCAAAGCAGTTGCACTATGCAGCAATTGTTAGGAGACGGTGGATAGGAAGATGAAACAAAGGTAATATGAATGGAAGTGCAATAAGAGGAATGGAAGGGGTTGCAGCTAGGGGCCAAAGGAGCCCTGCAAAGAACTTTAAGTAATGCCTACAGTGCACCGCTTAAGGTGCACTGACGGCGCTATTTTCTTGAGTGGGCCTTCTGATAGTCATACGAACGTCCGAAGGAAAAGAGGTGACAATTGAGGGTGAAGTGTTAATCTATGATACGTTACTCTTTTGGTGGTGGTGAGGGGGGAAGGTCATTTGAAGGTACGCACTTGAGTTGGCCAAAGTAATTGTATGATTTCGGTAGAAAAACCTTTAAATGATCGTGAATATTTTTTATAGTGATTTAGAGAAACGAATACAATGGAGTCCAGACTATCTCAGGAGATTAACTCCGTTGCATTTCAATAACTCCAGGAAATTGTTTTGAAGCGAATTTAGAATGTAAACAGAATAACCTGCACGTGCAAATATTAGTACGTCTCTCGGATGGCAGCTGAAGGCGATGCCCCTTACCCGGCTGAAAGCGAAGAGGAGGTGCAGAGCAGAAACTTTTCTCGCATGATTCGTTTTGATAAGCTCACCGGGATGAGGAGGAGGAGGCTGCTCTCGCCGTCTTCTCAGTCGTTTGAGAGCGAAGGATTGTCTCGGTAAATCAGGGGAAATTCCCCTAATGCTTATATAGGCCAGCTGGCGCCTCCATTCAGCTGCGAGAAATTTCCCTAAATATCATTTCTCCTTTCCCGTTTTGAGGGGGAGCCAGTTGTGGTGGGTGGGGCCGATAGTACCCCTCACTCTGCAGCATCCCTGCTACCCCTAGCTGCAACCCCTTTCGTTCCTTTTACTGTACCTCCGTTCACTTTCTCTCTTCCATCTGACTTTCGTCAACATTTCCTAACATTTGTTTCTTGTGCAGCTGCTTCGAGGTTTTC
>NC_087211.1:750151-752651 GCF_015104395.2 Macrobrachium nipponense | reverse complement strand
TTTTGACCGACAAGAACGACCACCGGGTGAAACATTCCGCTTTGTGAAGGAAAAACCTTTCTTGACACCTCTGGCGGGAGCATCATTTTTCAAATCGGACCCTGGAAATTCCGCTATGCATCATGTTTATAGGTCTTACTAGTACACAGTGAGTGCCTTCTCACGCTAGGGCACACACGCCTACACACACACACACCCCTTCATATACATACATATATATATATATATATATATATATATATATATATATATATATATATATATATATATTCATATACATACACACACACACACACACACACACACATACATATATATATATATATATATATATATATAATATATATATATATATATAATATATATATATATATATATATATCTATATCTATTTATATCTATTTATATTTATATATATATATATATATATATATATCCTATATATATATATATATATATATATATTTATAACTACGAAAAATATTTAGTCATGAAGCTTTCAATAACTGCAAAGCGAACAGTTCGTAATTATGAAACCATCTGGGAATATTTTTTTAGCTGGGAGCGTCCACTAGGAAAGCAATCGATCTTTTGTAAACAATTGTGAATATGGGAACTCTGATTATCGTGCCATTTCGAATTTCAGTAAAATAAAGTTCCAGCGCGAAGAAAGGATCCAAGAGAAAAGGCTTTTCTTTGGCCAAAACACTCAAGAACAGATATGAATTTGCGCCACAAAAATCCATTTTTTCTTTTCTCCAAAACTGAGAGAAAGAGAGAGAGAGAGAGAAGGCCAACTGGCAGTAGCCTTCTTTTGCTACCAAAAGATTCTCTCGCTTTTGTTTATTTATTTATCTTTTTTTTTTTTTTTTTTTTTGTATTCTGCGAAAACTCACTTTCGAGTGTGGATCTGGTGCCTAGCGAACGAATGGAAACGAAAAGAAGAAGAAGAATCATTGGAGCTAAATACAAATGTAATTTGTTGATATTCTTAATTTGTGTTTATCCGTACACATATTGTACAAACACGGCGCCTTTTGCATTGAGAGTTAATAAGAAATCTTTGATATTTATGTACTGTACCTCAAATCCACACAACTTAGATAAGAATCCTCGATAAGATTAGAATGTCCATTTTTCTCTCTCCGTTTGCAATTGCACCGCTCTATCTCTAAGCATAATCCTATCTGCAACAATAAATATGAAAGGAAAACAACTCCAATTGCAAACTCATTCCCGCATTTCATCCCTGGTGGCTTTATCACCACCGCTCTTTTATCTGCACTTTTAATTCGTGTCACTGGGTAACCAAACGAGAATTCCTTTCCTATGCCTTTATTTTCTTGATCTCTCTCTCGACTTTTCTATTTATCAGTTAAATTGTTGATTTATTGCTTTTGCAATAAGTGATCTGTTCTTCCAGTACTTATTTCCCATGGTCCTCTTCTACTTTTTTCTAATGAACGCCATATTCTCTGAAAGCTTCAATTTCAAGTCAGTGGCCCCTTTGGTCGGCTTGTTCCATATGGATGGGGTTCATCTTCTGAATATAATAATAATTAATAATAATAAAATAACTAATTAATAATAATCAATAATAATAATAAAAAAAAAAAATTAAATGGATAATGCTTACCATAGTTTTGTGATTAGAATAATCTTATAGAAGTCATTTTCATATGCAATTCATTCTTTAATTTCATTGCTTGTACAGTAAGTTCCAGAAGTGAAGCGACAAATTTCAGAATTGATCGTATTTCTTTAGAAACTCTTGGGGTTGCCAGTTAGTATATTTTACTCCAATTATTGTCATCCTCTTTATCTAACAATACGTATCAGTGATTAACTATAGAAGCACAGAAAGTATTTCCCCAGTTAATGATCAATGTTTGTTCAATAATTGTTTATTAAAAAAAACGAATTTCCCCATAGAAACATCTGTGGCTCTCAATGTGTGATATCAAGTGTTCACCAATGAGTGGCAGCAGGAACCGAGTGCATAAGCTTTGGCCTAATATGATTTGCAAATTAACTTTACTTTTATAGCGTTATATCGAAAGTTATTATGATTTCTTTTGATAAATCACAAAGAAGTTTAGTATCTGATTAAATGAAATATAAATAAGACACAAGTTGGTGTAAAAAAAAAAAAAAATCCAAGTTATATGCGCGTTTAGCATTGGCTACATGGTTAGGCCTATTCAAGAATCAAGAAAATATATTTTCCAGCTTGTTAGTTAATAATTTCATCTAATTCCTCAATTGTGCAAATCTTTGCTTGTGGAATTGCGTTCAAGGCCTCATCAAACAATTATTTTTGTAGGTTTCCACCCTTTTTTTCAGTGCATAAGTGAGATTATTTTTGGCCATACGATCCGGAGTGTGATATGCTTGGCGAGCTTATTTTTTCAATTCGAGTATCCCCTGTTATGCTCTCTCTCTCTCTCTCTCTCTCCCTCTCTCTCCTCTCCTCTCTCTCTTCAGGACTTTTTATCTAGTC